>NC_133332.1:72161833-72274333 GCF_042186555.1 Aquarana catesbeiana | reverse complement strand
TAAACACTATAAAAAAAAAAAATAATAATGGGTTCTTTGTGTTAACTTTACAAACCTAAAAAAAAAAAAAAAAAAAAAAAAAAAAAGGGGGAAAAAGTATTATTAGTATGGAAACATTGTTTTAAAAAGGCATACTATATCATTCATGAGATCAAAGAGAAAAAGAATCCAGAAATCAGTTTGGGAGAACTCTGATTATGAACAGCAAAACACCTTCGTTCTTTAGAGCCTTCGTAAAGAAGAAATAAAATGCGCTGCATTGAACGATCACAGATTTTGCAGCGTGATGAATGTGCTACCTACAATATGAACACTAGTTTTACTAGACCGAGTGCTTCCGTTTAGTTTTTGCTTATGAGCATGCGTCGTTTTTTTGTCCGTCGGACTAGCATACAGACGAGCGGACTTCGGGGTCCGTCGTACTTACGACGTAAAGATTTGAAGCATGCTTCAAATCTAAAGTCCGTCGGATTTGAGGCTAAAAAAGTCCGTTGAAAGTCCGGAGAAGCCCACACACGATCGGATTACCAGCCAGCTTTAGTCCGTCAGCGTCCGTTGGACTTTTGTAGACGAAAAGTCCGACCGTGTGTACGCGGCATAACACAATAGCAGCAGATTATTATGAAAAAGTTAAGTTGAACTGTAGCTTGTTTCACTATTGTTCTGCTGCTGTGCTTATGCTTAATTGTGAACTAATTCAGGTTCTCTGACAAATGGACCAGCTAAGATTGACTGCCTTCTGAAATGATTCAGTGTGTGTGTGTCTCTCTCTGCTAGCAAATCGTAAGTGAAAGTAAGTTGGCTATACGTGTGTACTTAGTTCTAGCTATTTTACTGCCCCTCCTCTTTGGTTAAAATCGGCCAATAACATTCATCATCATCATTATTTTTATTTTACTTCCCCCACCCAATTCCAGCAGCGATCTTTTCTCTCCATGTCGAATCTTTTCTCTCTATGTCAGTGGTTCTCAACTCCTGTCCTCGGGACCCACTAACAGGCCAGGTTTGCAGGATAACTGAAATACATCACAGGTGATATCATTTGCTGCTCAGTGATTGCAGTATTATAGTCTGTATCTCCCCAAGGTAATACTTAAATTCTGGCCTGTTAGTGGATCCTGAGGACTGGAGTTGAGAACCACTGCCCTATGTAGAATAATCTTGGACTAATAGAGTTAAGGTTAGGCACATTCGACCACAGGTTCGATAGACACAGACCAAAACGAATGCACAAGTCTAGTCACTATAAACACATATCCAAGATCTGTGGGTAGTCTGGACCCAGGAACCCTTCTAGGCCATCGTTAAACTACTAAAGGCAGAGGGACAGTCAACCTAGAATCTCAACAAGTTTAAAGACATGGTCGCTCTGAGCTCAGTGGTGTCCACCCTAGCCAATGAGCAACGGCCCCCTGGCAGGCAGCCAGGGCTTCTTGGTGCGAGACCCGATACAAGTCTCTCTTAGAATAGCTGGATGTTACCTTTAAAGACTTCTCCTAACCTCAACAGAGACTGCTTCATCAGCTATTGGAAAAGCACTTATTGATGTTCACCACCAGCCCTGAAGACTACGGGATTCACTGAAGCTTTTGACCACCCTATTCATACAGGGGACAAGAGGTTAAGGAGTTACTTTGCAATATGCTACAAAGTGGGGTGATACAGGAAAGCCGCAGTCCATGGGCCGCTCCTGTTGTACTGGTGCATATGAAAGACAGCAGTCTACAGTTCTGTGTAGACTTTCGCAAAATTGACGCATGCACCATAGAGATGATTACCCTCATCCTCAGGTGGAGGAATCCCTAATGGTCCTTGGACAAGCCAAGTTCATCTCTTCCCTAGACCTGGCCAGTGCTACTAGCAAATCCCAGTACAGTATCAATATCTGGAGAAGTCCGCCTTATTACACCCCTGGGCCTGTTTGAGTTCAATTGTATGCCCTTTGGCCTCAGCAAAGCCCCGAGCACCTGCCAGAGCCTAATAGAGCGATGTCTTTGGGATTTTTTAGTTTCGAGATTGTGCTTGTTTACCTTGATGATATTATCATATTCTCCAAGACTTTTTCGAGGAGCATGCAAAACATCTGGACAGGGTGTTCTCCCATTTGGAGCAATATGGCCTAAGACTTAAGCCCATCAAGTGCCAGCTAGTGAGGTAAAAGATCCAGTAATCAGGGCATGTGGTTGAAGCAGGAGGTATTTCCCCAGCACCCTGCAAAGCTCAGGCCGTCCAGGATTGGCACCCCCCAAATCCACAAGTCCACCAGTCACATGCCATTTTTCCTGATGTTTGGGTGATATAGCACTGGTGGGGCTGTGTGATCAATCTGCCAGCTGCCTGTGACATGTTTTTTTTTTTAATGTTTATTTTATTTAATGAAATACTTTGTCACTGTGCGTGTGATTATTTGCATTCTAAATTTTTTGGTGAATGAGTAACCAGGGGTACAGTCATGTACCTTGGTTGGACGCCGAGTTGATGAGAGGGCTTCCCTTGCGGCTCTGGTTCAACCACCCCTGAATGTGACGACAATGCTCAAAGAAGCACGGGTGCCAATAGCTAGGTAGCAGGTGACTGCCACGGACAGAGGCATAGTCAAGTTGAGCCAGGGTCATACATGGTGAGGCAGCAGAACGAACAGAGAGCAGGCAGATCAAGGTCCAGTAGCAGGCTGAGGTCAGTACCAGGGAATCGGGCAGAAGAAAGTCCAGAAGCAGGCAAGCCGGCATCCAGAATCCTCAGAGCAAGGTCAGAAACAAGCCAGGTCAGCAAAGGAAGATGAGTCAGTAATGTAATAATAAGTGTGTGTTTAATGCTAAAGATTGTTAATATGATAACGCTCTTGAATACAGGAAAGTTTGGACTTGGGAGGCAACTAATAATTGTTTTATTTTGTAGGAAGGTTGCTGCTTTAATTTTTACTAGATCCATGTATTTTTTTTCAGGATAGCCCTGATTTCCTCTGAAGTACAGGAACAGATCTCAGACCCATCCCATATTCATGAGCCTACAAATTGCAAAGATAGACTTTTAAATATTCCCTCACCTCCGTCTATGACTTTATTCTGTATCCAGGCAGTTTTTGTTTTCCACTCCTATTCCCATTTAATTAGTGTTCCTATGATCTGTGACTGTATTCAGTGCTGCGTTCGTGTTTGGCTGGCTTTAAACCCAAATGTACAATTGCTGCTGTGATCTTGCTATTGTTGTGTTATCTTACTTTATTCCACAAGGGCCTGCAATTGCTTAGATGCGCTTCCAGGCCCATAATGCTGCAGAGCAGGTAATTGTGCCGTTTAATTCTCAGGAAGATCTCTAATTTCCAGATTGCAGATGTGATGGTGAGGAAATGAGTCTGGATGTGTAGCATAATGTAAAGAGCAGATTGTTGATCTATAAGAAAGAAGAGTAATGGCTCATTAAGTCTATGTCTAGACACAACCCATAGAAAATAAAAAGAGCCAGTGTTTCCTAATACAAAGAAAGCAGCGCTCAGCAGTCTGTGTTCTGCACTTCTGCGCACTGCCTGCCGGCTGATGTTACATGTTGTGTATGTGCTGTGCATAGTCCATAAAGCACCCCAGATTTTACACCCTATTTATTTAACCCTTAGGATTTCTAAAGCCAAGAAGAAAGAAAATGGCTGTTCTGCCCATAGCAACCAGCCAGCTCCAATGCTCATGGGTTGCCCATAGCAACCAGCAAGCTTCCAGCTGCCATTTTTACATGCTGCCCATATCAACCAGACAAGCTCCAACTGCCATTTTCTTATGCTGCTCATTGCAACAAGCAAGCTCAAATTCTCATGGTCTGCCCATAGCAACCAGCCAACTTCCAACTGCCATTTTCACGTGCTACCCATATCAACTCGACAAACTCCAACTGCTATTTTCCTATGCTGCCCAAAACCTGGCAAAGCACTGGGACCGGATAGTTATACATTAGCTTACTATAAATGTTTTCAGACTCAACTAACACCGCGTTTTTTATCAAGGCATTCAAGGCACTTAGACACAAACATAATGTGTGCACCCTGAAACTCTGGCAGCATATGTCACTGTCATACCAAAAGAAGGGGAGGACCACATGCTTTGCCCCAATTTTAGACCCATAGCCCTACTACATGTTGACCTTATACTGTGTACTAGACATGTGTAGTTCCTTTCGTTCCAAATTGAAATTCAGACGAATTTCCGTTTTCTGGAAATTCGGATGTATTCGAATTTCCAAATTATGATAGTACCAAATTTAAACAAATCCAAAAAAAGTAAAATAAATATTTGGACAAAATTCGAATTTGAATCATTTCGAATCGTTTTTGAATCAACTTCGATTCGTTTTCAAATCAATTTCGAATAGTTTTCAAATTCAAACAGTTTTCCCAATTTCCAAAGAGAATAAAATAGAATAGAAAAAAAAAATAGACTAGAAAAGAAAAGAATATAACCGAAAATAAAAGAATATAATAGAAAGAAATAGAAATGAATGGACTAGAATAAAATAGAAAGAACATAACCATCTTCTGGCATTCAAATTTCAAAGAAATAGAATAGAAAAAAAGAATAGAACAGACTATAATAGAATAGAAAATAATATAATCCAAAAGCACTAGAATAGAAAGAATATAACCATTTCCCAAAATTCAAAAAGAAACAATCGGAATTTGAATAGAATAGAAAAAAGAATAGATTAGAATAGAATGGAAAATAACAGAATAGTATAGAAAAAAACAACAGGATAGAAAAGAAAGAATCATCTTCTGAAATTCGAATTTTGAATAGAATAAATTTGAATTTGAAAAGAATAGAATAGGATAGACTAGAAGAGACTAGAATAGAAAATGAAATAGAATTAAAAAAACTATAGAATAGAAAAAGTATAACCATTTCCCAAAATTCAAATAGAATCAATTTGAATTTGAATAGAATAGAGAAGCATAGATTAGAATAGAAAGATTTTTATATTAGTTCTATTCTATTCTACTCCTGTTTTTTTCTATACTATTCTGATACTTTCTATTCTATTTGAATCTATTCTTTTCTATTCTATTCAAATTCAAATTGATTCTATTTGAATTTTGGGAAATGAATATATTATTTCTATTCAATTCTGTTGTTTTTTTAAATTATATTCTTTTCTATTTGAATTTCAGAAGATGGTTATATACTATTTTATTCTATTCTTTGTTATTCAATTCTATTTGTTTCTATTCTATTTCATTCTAGTCTGTTCTTTTATCTTCTATTCTGTTTTGTTCTGTTTTACTCTATTATATTATATTCTTTTATTTTTTGTTATATTCTTTTCTATTCTATTATTTTTTTTCTATTCTATTCCTTTATTTTCTATTCTATTTTATTCTCTTTGGAAACTGGAAAACTATTCAGATTCAAAAGCTATTCGAATTTGAAAACTTTGCTAATTTGATTTTGAAAAATATTTGAATTCGAAAACTATTCGAAATTGATTTGAAAACTATTCTAATGGATTTGAATTCCGAAAATTCAAATAGATTTGAATACGAATAAATGAAACAAATTCTGAAAACGAATTAAACAAATTTAACTAAACAAATTTAGGTAAATAACGAAACAAAACAAAACAATTTTTTTCATTCCGCACATGTCTACTATTTACCAAGTCACTAACGACCCACCTGATCCCACATTTACAAGACATTATACACCTAGATCAAATAGGGTTTATGCCTGGTAGGGAAGCGAGAGGTGGGACAATTAGAGCTCTTAATGTGGACCGGTCATAATGGACCGATCATTGACCAGACTCAAGTTAGAAGCTTACAGACTTGGCTGCTCTATAATGGGTTGGCTTGGGTCTCTGTATTTGGTACCTATGACACAGGTTAGAGCTACAAGACATTATCAAGTAGGGTTTATGCCTAGTAGGGAGATGAGAGATGGGACAATTAGAGCTCTTAAAGTGATATATTCCACCCTGCCAAAGGCTCTGCAATCCTTTATTTTTTCTACAGATGTAGAGCAGGCCTTGGACAGGGTGGACCGGTCATGGATCAAACTCACGTTAGAAGCCACCCGACTTGGCCCCTCTATAATGGGTTTGCTTGGGTCTTTGGTACCTATGACACAGGTTAGAGCCAATGGAGTTTTATCCACCACGTTCAACATTAGAAATGTTCATTTTTATTTTGATACTGGAACCATATTTGCGCAAGTAAATTCAAATGTTAATGGGATCACAAATGGACACCAACACCATAATGCCTCAGCATATGCTGATGACCTCTTATTTTTTTATTAGCCAACCAGATATCTGTGTTTCCAACCTGATGGCTGAATTTCAGTGATATCAAGAACCGTCAAATTTCTGCAAAAACAGGGAGCATAAGTCTGAATATGTCAGGGAGGCTGATGCATAGATTAAGGTTCAGCCTTACATTCAATCGGGCTTCCTCTAATATCTATTACTAGGGGATTCAACTGGCGAATGACCCCAACCAGGCTCTTTGCCCTAAACTTTATTCCTCTTCTCTCGTCCTTTAAGAAAGAATTAACAGAATGGTCCAGCCACATGTTTTCATGGGTGAGTAGGTGTAATATCATTAAACAAAATATGCTCCCCAAAAGTTTTTGTTTGTTCTAAACTCTACCCATACATATTCAACCTTTCTGTCTCAAAGCAGTACAGCCAGTATGAAACAAATTCATTTGGACTGACCAGCCCGCCTGTATTAAACATTCTTTTCTCTGACGGCTGAAAAAGGAGGGATGTATGGCAATACCAGATGTACAATTTTACCAGATAGTGATGCATCCTATGAGAGCTTTAGACTGGAGCAGACACCAACAAACCAAGCGATGGGTTGCCATGAAGCAATGTGCATCTCCCACGCCACTAAAAGTTCTACTGTGTTGCCGAACATTACCCTCTCCAAACTTTGCATAACCCCCCAACTATAGCGCCTACTTGGCGACTTTGTGCGATGGCTTTTACCTCATATAGCCTATTACCATAGCCCTCATCTTTATATCCAATCTTAGGAAATCCTAAATTATTTCCTGACCTTAACTACCAGGAGCAGCCTTTTCCCTACTCTGTCAAAGAGACATGTACTCTTCTCAACAGCACATCCAATGTTCGGAGTGGCTAGACGTGCATAAGATGTCACAGACTCAGCCTTTCTGTAGCCTCAGCCGATTCCATTTACTTCCACTCTCTCATTTTTTAAGTGACTACCAGACGCCTCATTGTTTGTTTTACCCCCTGACACAATGTCATGTAGAAGGCCCCATCACCAAACATGTCCTGTCGCTCGCCTACAAGCTCTTACTGACGGAACCTTCCCTCTCGCCTCTTACGTTTTTGGACCAATGGGAGAGAGATCTCCAACTCAAACTGACAGCTGAAGAGCGTACTAAAATCGTACCTCTTGACTATAAGTCCTTTATTAGTCAAAAATATCAGGAAACTGGTTATAAAATTGTAACTTGCTGGTACCGCACCCTAGTCATACTACATCATATGTATCTCTCCATGCCTGAGAACTGTTGGCATTGTGGGGAGAGAAGGGGTGATATGATACACGTGTTTTGGTTTTGTTCAACCCTTCATACCTTTTAGAAACAGGTTCACTGATAGACCCATACCCTATACTCCAGCATTTTTTCTTCTGCTCCACACTTCAGTTCCACTGAAGGCATACCAAAAGGCCATTGTGAGACACTTACTCAAAGCTAGACATGTGCAGGATGAAAAAATTCGTTTAGTTTAGTTTCGTTTCGATTCGTTATTTAACTTAATTCGTTTAGTTAAATTCGTTGCATTCATTACATTCGTTTTCGGAATTCATTTCGTTTCGTATTCGAATTCGAAAAATTCGACCGAATTCGAAAATATTCGACCGTATTCGAAAAAACTATCAAATTCGAAAAAATTCTAACACATTCGAAAAAAACTGTCAAATTCGAAAAAATTCTACCACATTCGAAAAAAACTATCAAATTCGAAAAAATTCTACCACATTCGAAAAAAACTGTCAAATTCGAAAAAATTCTACCACATTCGAAAAAAACTGTCAAATTCGAAAAAATTCTACCACATTCGAAAAAAACTATCAAATTAAAAAAAAATGTTACTACATTTGAAAAAAATATTAAATTCGAAAAAATTCTACCACATTCGAAAAAAACTGTCAAATTCGAAAAATTTCTACCACATTCGAAAAAAACTATAAAATTTGAAAAAAACAATAACTGAATTTGAAAAAGTAAACTATATATAACCATTTTGCGAAATTTGAAATTCGTATAGAATGAAATCGAATTCCAATAGAAAAGATTAGGATAGAATAGAAAGTATAAAAGAATAGCATAGAAAAACAATAGATCAGAGTAGAAAAAAATATAATATATTGTATTCTAAGCTTTTTTATTTGAATTCGAATTCATTCTGTACCAAATTCCAATTTTGGAAGATGGTTAAATATATATATTATATTTTTTTTCTATTCTGTTCCATTGTTTTTCTATGCTATTCTTTTCTATTCTATTCTAAACTTTTCTATTCGAATTTGAATTCATTCAATATACGAAATTCGAATTTCGGAAGATGGCTTCTGAAATTCGAATTTCGTATAGAATGAATTTGAATTTGAATAGAAAAGAATAGACTAGAAAAACAATAGAACAGAACAGAATAAAATATAATATATATATTATATCTTATTCTATTCTGTTCTATTGTTTTTCTAGTCTATTCTTTCTACTCTATTTTAATCTTTTCTATGCAAATTAATTTTATACGAAATTCGAATTTTGGAAGATGGTTTTATATATATATATATATATATATATATATATATATATATATATAAAACCATCTTCCAAAATTCGAATTTCGTATAAAATTAATTTGAATAGAATAGAATATTTTATATTTTTTTCTATTCTGTTCTATTGTTTTTCTATGCTATTCTTTTATATTATTTTCTGTTCTATTCTAATCTTTTCTATTTGAATTCATTCTGTACCAAATTCCAATTTCGGAAGATGTGTGTGTGTATATATATATATATTTTTTTTTTCTATTCTGTTCTATTGTTTTTCTGTTCTAGTCTTTTCTATTAGAATTCGATTTCATTCTATTTCATTCTGTTTCTGTATAACCATTTTCGGAAATTCAAATTTCGTATAGAATGATTTCGCATTCAAATATAAAAGATTAGAATAAAATAGAAAAGAATAGAAAAGAATAGAAAAACAATAGACCAGCATAGAAAAAAAATAAAAATAAAAAAAATATATATAAATATATATACCGTATTTATCGGCATATAACACGCACTTTTTTCCCCTTAAAATCAGGGGAAAATCATGGGTGCGTGTTATACGCCGATCCCTTGCGATCCTGAGCTGACAGATCTTCAAAATCGCCGACCGCGACTTGAAAATGGCGCCGAAATACACAGAGCCGGTCCTCGGCTCTTCTCGGCCACTTTCGGCTTCACTCGAGTGCCGCCCGAACCTAGCCGAGTGTACTCGGCTAGGTTCGGATAGCTCCGCTCACAGTCACGCCCATCCCGGGCGGGACTACGAATGGAGCCGAAAGTGAACGAGAGCCGCCGAGAAGAGCCGAGGACCGGCTCTGTGTATTTTGGTGCCGGCGGCACCATTTTCAAATCGCGGTCGGCGATTTTGAAGCTCAGGATCGCAGGGGATCACAGGATTTTCAAACTGCGAGCTGCAAGGCTGCACTGGGGCAAGGCTGCACTGGGATAAGGCTGCAATGGACACTGGGAAGGCTGCACTGACAAGGCTGCACTGACATGGCTGCACTGGGGCAAGGCTGCACTGAGAAGGCTGCAATGATGGGCATTTAAATGTAAGTTTTTTCCCTTAAACTTCCCTCCTAAAAGTTTTTTTTCCTTAAAATTCCCTCCTAAACTTGGGGTGCGTGTTATACGCACCATCTTCCGAAATTTGAATTTCTTATAATATGAATTCGAATTTGAATAGAAAAGATTAGAATAGAGTAGAAGAGAAAAGACTAGAAAAACAATAGAACAGAATAGAATAAATTATATATATTATATTTTATTCTGTTCTGTTCTATTGTTTGTCTAGTCTATTATTTTCTATTCTAATCTTTTCTATTCAAATTCGAATTCATTCTATACGAAATTCCACTTTCAGAAGCCATCTTCCGAATTCAAATTCGAATAGAAAAGTTTAGAATAGAATAGAAAAAAATAGCATAGAAAAACAATGAAACAGAATAGAAAATTATATATATATATATATATATATATATATATATATATATATATATATATATATATATATATAACATCTTCCAAAATTCAAATTTCATATAGACCGAAATCAAATTTGAATGTAAAAGATTAGAATAGAATAGAAAATAATAGAAAAGAATAGACTAGAAAAACAATAGAACAGAATAGAAGAAAATATAATATATATATTATATTTTCTTCTATTCTGTTCTATTGTTTTTATAGTCTATACGTTTCTATTATTTTCTGTTCTAATCTTTTCTATTCAAATTTGAATTCATTCTATACGAAATTCAAACTTCAGAAGCCATGTTCCGAAATTCGAATTTCGTATAGAATGAATTTGAATTGAAAATACTATTATAGAATATAAAATAATAGAAAAGAAAAGCATAAAAAAACATATATATATATATATATATATATATATATATATATATATATATATATATACACACATATACATATATACATATTCTATTGCTTTATTATTTTATATTCTACCTTATTGTTTTTTTTTAGAAAAACGTTTTCTATTTTTTTTTAATTTGAATATGTTTTCGAATTCGATTCGAATATGTTTTCGAATTCGATTCGAATATGTTTTCGAATTCGATTCGAATATGTTTTCGAATTCGATTCGAATTCATTCGTTTTTTTTCGGATTCGTTTAAATTGTTTACTTTTGTCATTCGGAAATTCGGATGCATCCGAATTTCCGAATAATGAAAAATTCGTCCGAATTTCGATTCGGAACGAAACGAAATGCACATGCCTACTCAAAGCTGTGCAATCTTGTATACCTGCATTGTAGGGATAAATCACCCACTCTCTGTCTCTCTTGTTCTACCAAAATCAAACTGAGGACATTAGGCAAATGGAGAGCCCAACTAGTGTTTTTAAAGATACAAAAAAGAAAGTTCATAAATGTGGTTCCATTGAACCACATATTCCTGCGCAACAAAATTTAGGCTTCACAGGCTGGCAGCGTTCACAATTCAGTACAAAGATCCATAATGAGTTCAGTTCTTTTGAAAGTTGTGTTTGCCACCAGTTCAGATATAGAACACCTGGGATGAAGTGTAAATAGTGAAATATCAGGTGTCCCATACATTGGGTATGTGATAGGGAGTGAGGCCTCCCCTCTCTTATGCCGTGTACACACGAGCGTTTTTCCGTCTGAATAAACTCTGAAGGATTCTCTGACGGAATTCCTACGGAATTCCGCTCAAGTTGTCTTGCATACACATGGTCACACCAAAGTCCGACCGTCAAGAACGCGGTAACGTACAACACGTACAATGGGACTAGAAAAAGGAAGTTCAATAGCCAGTAGCCAATAGCTTCCGTCTCGTACTTGCTACAGAGCATGCGTCGTTTTTGGTACGTCGGAACAGCATACAGATGAGTGGTTTTCCTAATAGGAATTGGTTCCGTCGAAAAAATTTAGAACATGTTCTCTTTCTAGGTCCGTCAGAATTTGTGTGTACACGGCATTACCCATCCCCCTTATTTTTTTTATTTCTTTTTTTTTTTAACAAGACCTATGTACCACTGACAAATTCAGGTTTAGATAATTCTTAACAAAATTATTTTAATTGTAATTGTTGATTATAGCTCAGTCGCTATAGATTAATCTTGCCATATATTTCTTTGACATGTGTACATACCTTATCTTCACCTGAGGACCCTCTTATGATGTTATTTCACCCAATGGGCTGCCTCATTTACCTTTTGTTCTTTATTTGCATTCTTTGTTTTGTTGGAAAAATGCCAAAACTGTTTAAATAAACAATACTGCATCAGGGGAAATTCGATCTTTACCCTGCGCAAGGCCATGTATTACCAGACCAGGGATTCCCATGTGTTGCATGTATCTCTGTGCTGGCAATCTTATAGCTTTCTATTGAGATGCAGTGGTTGCACAGACACAGCCGCTGCTCCCAATGTGACATCCTTGCAGATGCACGGCCCTGAACTCACCCAAGATCAGTTCGGGAACCACACCCACACAAATGTCAAAATGTCTGTACAGCCGCTGTTTCGCAATAGTCATGAATGGGACTGCCTGCATGGGATGCACAGAACACCTGTGCATCCCTGTGCAGGTAAACACAGTCCTGCATGGTGCATGGATCAAATCGCCTGTGTCAATGAGGCCTAAATACATTATAATTGGTTTCATTTTTCTCAAGGTTTCTACGTGATAACATCATTCTGAAATTATATTTGTGTTTAGTTTGAATGGACTCATCATGATCACCAAATGTTTTTCAGGAAGCAAACTTTAAAAAAAAAAGTGTTTTCATGAGTCATTAGAAACTATAAGTAGAAGCATTTTGCAACATTAGCACACACTGATAACGTGTAATAGCAAGCTCATGTCTTTATGTACAAGTACTGTACATAAAAAAAATGATTGAATAAACTGTACATTCCTTGAGTTGTAAGGAAAGCTCATTGTGTAATATCACTTCTCTGACTGATGTGGTAATAGACATAGCATGTTGTCAGCTACAGGGGAATTTAAAATCGATTATTCAAGCATCTGCAGGTTTATGATGCACAAGAAACCTTTAGGCTATATTCACATATATCCATTTTCAAGCAGTGCATGAAAATAGCTGAGATGTCAGTGTAACTTACAGCCCAACTACAGGCATATTTTTAAAAATAGTCTCCCAGCAAGGATTTAAAACAAAGAAAAAAAACAGCTCTGGTTGCAATACCGACCTCCTCAAGCTTAGGCTATCCCCTGCAGTAATTTCTTTCCACCACTAGATGCCCACATACTTCTAAGATAAGTGAAACCCAGCATCATTCGACCTGGACGACTGAGGACATCCTGTGAGTGCAGAGAATCATGGACCCTGTACCCTGAATAGATGTGACCATGGCACTCTGCATTCACAAGGTAAAGATGCAGAGAACAGAATATGTCATATTGTCAGAACCGTTTTCTGCATCACTGAGGACCCCCACTACTGGGAGAAGATTTGAAAAGGACCCTGCAAATGATTTAACCAGCCCATGGACATCTGGAAAGGTATTAAAACAAAAAAAACACAGCAGGGGTTCCCCTGAGGGGAGCACTGGGGGATGGGAAAAGTAAGGCAAGAGTTGGACTTTAATTACTTCCCGCCCAGCCTATAGCAAATTAACAGCTGGGCAGGACTTGGTGATGTCCACCCGGATCGACGAGAGTCTTGCCCAGCTGTCATTTTGCTATAGTCTGGGTGGATGTCATATGACATCCTTCACTATTGCGTCGGCAATGTGCTGCGATCTGTCACCGCCTGTTTCCACTGGACACAGCCAATGACTGATCACTGTACTGGCCTGCTGCTGGTACCATGTGGCCACTGTAACCAATCACAGCAGGTCACATGACAGTTGTAAACAATGAATGGCTTCCTTTCAAACCATCCATTGTGTGCAATTGTGTTGCTAGCTGTCTTTGGTCACAGTAATCACACGATACAGACTGGGCCAATCGCAGCCCATCTATGCCATGTGATCAGCTGTGACCACATGGTACCAGCAAATTTTTCAATTTCTTAATTTTCCAAAGAATTATGACAAAAAAATTACAACTTCAAAAAACTCGCCATGCCTCTTACTAAATGTCAGGAAAGTGACAAAAAGATGGGGAATATGGCGCTACCTGCTGGCAAAGATGACAAAAATAACAAGACTAACAGGAAATAACAAGACGTGGGTGGAAGAAATGGGGGGAGCATAAATGCTGCACTAAGGATATATATACCCCACAAATACACAATGCATGTAACCCCCACCTCAAATAAAGTGACTGTGCTACATATGTGAAAAATGTTTGTAACGTGCAGGTGGGTAGTAAGCTCACATCTATCTATTTCGTCTATGACGAAACGCGTACGACGGCGCCACGCACGCTACATCACTTCCTGTTTTTTCGAGCTGGTGGAACGCAGCTGGAGTGCAGTGGACCGCTACTGTCTCCACTCTGTGTCCACCTCTTGCTGTGTGTTTTGTGGCCTGACTACTGGTGACAGGAGCTGGCCCCCATATAGTTTGCATACATATATGCTATTAGAATGTTTTTTTAAAAAATTTTTTGTCTGTTTTGGATTTTTACTATCGCTCAATAAATGAACTTAGTTTTATTACACCATGGAAGTTCTTATATGCTTTCTTGTATGAGGGATTCATATATATATATATATATATATATATATATATATATATATATATATATATGTATATGTATGTATATATATATATATATATATATATATATATATATATATATATATATATATATATATATATATATATATATATGAACTCCTACCCTTGCTTTATTTTATCCATAAGCATTCATCATGTCAGCCTAGTATGGCTTTATGTTAACACATTTATTACTATTTTTTCTGCATTATGGTTTGATATGCACACAGTATACCTTTGATTGTGACTGTCTTTCACGTATACATGACAACAAATGTGATTTTTATTTTTATTTTTATCTAATATTATCTTCACGAAATTTCACATCCTGATAGCTGAAGTGTTTATTACTAGGGAAGTTTTAGGGTATTACATATGGTTCATTGGACAAATATGTGCCTTTTTCTTTTGGGCCTGTGGCTAATGACACTCACCTGACACACTTAAAAATATCTGCTATTATACACTTAAAGTTGCCATTTGTGACTACTTGGTGGGTATCTTGTACAGTAGTTTGGGCATATATATATATATATATATATATATATATATATATATATATATATATATATATATGTATGATGTGAGCTTACTACTCACCTGCACATTACAAACATTTTTCACATATGTAGCACAGTCACTTTATTTGAGGTGGGGGTTACATGCATTGTGTATTAGTGGGGTATATATATCCTCAGTGCAGCATTTATGCTCCCCCCATTTCTTCCACCCACATCTTGTTATTTCCTGTTAGTCTTGTTATTTTTGTCATCTTTGCCAGCAGGTAGCGCCATATTCCCCATCTTTTTGTCACTCACCATTTAGAGTTCCCTTAGGGGAGCCTCATTAAGGGAGGCAGCACATCTACGTATATTCATCCTAAGCACGGTCTTACATGTATTATTGCACATTAAATGTCAGGAAAGGTCCCCTCCGCTGGTAATATCGATCATTTGGCATGCAGTACTGCGGTCCACCGGCAGGTGTCTCCTGGCAGTTTGGAGCTGTCAGAAGAGCTTTTTCCTGCTGGTATTCTGTCACCTTTGGGCCGCAGTACTGGCGTCCACCAGCGGAGGAATCCTGGCAGTATGGAGCAGGTGTCACCTGACCTTAATTAGCAGCTGAAGTATAAATACCCGGCAAGTACACACACTCATCTTGCCCTGGTATTTTCGTTGAGCCCTGACCTGCAGCCTGCATTCTGTTTACCTGATTCCTGAAACCTGATTCCTGTTCCTGAGACCTGATTCCTGTTGTTCCTGTTCCCTGTCTGTTTCCTTGCTCTAAACCCTGAGCCTTGTATCTGACCCGTCCCTCCTGTGATCCATCCATCCTCTCTTGTCCTGTTTGTTTCCCTTCCCCAGCTGCTGACCTCCCGTTGACGACCCTGGCCTGGCTCTGTTTATGATCTGGGTATTTCCCTTAGGGTCCCTTCACACTGGGGCGGTTTGCAGGCGCTATTGCGCTAATAATAGCGCCTGCAAACTGACCCGAAAGTGCCGCTGCTTTCATTCCAGTGTGAAAGCCCCGAGGGCTTTCACACTGGAGCGGTGCGCTAGCAGGACGGGAAAAAAAGTCCTGCTAGCAGCATCTTCGGAGCGGTGAAGGAGCGGAGTGTATACCGCTCCTTCACCGCTCCTGCCCATTGAAATCAATGGAACGGCACTCTATACCGCCGGCAAAGTGCCTCTGCAGAGGCGCTTTGCGGAGGTTTTAACCCTTTCTCGGCCGCTAGCAGGGGGTAAAACTGCCCCGCTAAAGGCCACATACCGACGGTAAAGCGCCGCTAACAATAGCGGCACTTTACCGCCGACGCCGCCCCTGCCCCAGTGTGAAAGCGCCCTTACTTGTATATATTTGTTCTGTTATTATTATTATTTGTGGGGTTCTGTTTTGTATTGGTTGTGGTGCACTAAGTGATATTGGAGGTGGTTGTGTTATATTTATTCATTTATCTTTAATAAATCATTTATATTTTCACTTATACACGTCTGGGTTTCCTCTGTTGCAGTCCACGCAGTTCTGGTCTTATCTGGTACATGACACTAAATACCTTGGACTGTCTACATTCCAAAAGGGGGTCATCTGGGGGATATCTATACTGTGCTGACATTTTTGGGCCTCAAGAAATTGGATAAGCCGTCAGTACATCTGGATTGATCAATTTTCAGATATCCAAATCAACTAAAATCCAAAGTGAAGCGCTACCTCACCAATGAAAACATCCCACATAAAAAGGTACTGTGAGGGGGTTAGCTCGGCAGCGGGTGTGTGTGACCCCCTGGATGGGTTCACCACACAAAATCAGGAATAGCAGACAGCGTTGCAGGTAAAAAAAAACAAAGGTGCGGTTTATTTATGCTATATGCAGTGAAAAATATAACAGCAAAACAAAAAGAAACATGAAAAGAAATCCTGGTCAGTTTGACCGCTTACTACAAACGTAGATTCCCTATCTAACAACTGGGTGCAGCCTTTTGATGCCCCAGTCCCTATCTCTCTTTTAGAAGTTTGCCACACAGGCGTTAACTCACCACACAGAACAAATACCACACTTCCCAGTCTACACACACAGAACTGGTTCCAGGATGGAGCTTTTCCCTAAGCATTCAGCTGGGCTCATTAACTCCTCCCCTGCAGGACTCCCAGCACTCCCCCTAGTGGTATAAGTCAGCATAAAGCCTGAACCTAGGGCATACATATTTTCCATCCTGGATGCAAACAGGTGATTTTACCTGCCGGCTGTCACATCCCCCCCCCCTTGTTTCAACCTTGGCGTTGGAACACACGCAGTCAGGCACTCATGTCCTCGAGACAAAGCATCCACATTCCCCATTTTAACGCCAGGGCGATGCTTTAGTATAAAGTTGAATTCCTGTAGGGCCAGGAACCACCTATTTATCCTTCTATTGGTCTCCTTGTTTTGAGCCATCCACTTTAAAGGAGCGTGATCAGTAACCAGGTCAAAGTGCCTACCTAGCAGATAGTACCGAAGGGAATCTAGAGCCCACTTCACCGCTAAACACTCCTTCTCAATCGTGGCGTAATTTACCTCATGGGACTTCAATTTCCTGCTGAGGTAAATGACTGGGTGCTCTGCCCTGTTCCAGACCTGGGACAACACTGCTCCCAACCCAAAGTCTGACGCCTCAGTTTGTACAACAAATTCCTTAGAGAAGTCTGGTGAGTGCAACACTGGCTGGCTACATAAGGCTGTTTTTAAGGACTGGAATGCTGCTTCAGCCTCTGGGGACCATTTAACCATGACAGACTCTTTCCCTTTTGTCAGGTTGGTGAGGGGCACAGCCTGAGAAGCAAAATGGGGAATGAATCGCCGATAATAGCCAGCAATTCCCAGAAAAGCTTGTACCTGCTTCTTGCTGTTGGGACGCGGCCAACTCTGCATGGCCTCAAATTTATTGACTTGGGGCTTTATCACTCCCCTCCCAATAGTGTACCCAAGATATCTGGCCTCCTCCTGTCCAATGGTACACTTCTTTGGATTGGCCATAAACTCAGCTTCCCAGATAGAGTCTAAGACTGCTTGCACTTTTGGTAGATGTGAGACCCAATCTTTGCTCTGGATAATCACATCATCCAGGTAAGCTGCAGCATACTTCTGATGGGGCCTCAGAATCTTGTCCATTTTCCGCTGGAATGTTGCCGGTGCATTCTGTAACCCAAACGGCATTCTCTTGTATTGGAACGCCCCATCTGGGGTTACAAACGCAGTTTTCTCCTTGGCCGACTCGGCCAGGGGAATTTGCTAATACCCTTTGGTGAGATCGAGAGTTGTCATGTATCGGGCTGTTCCCAGCCGGTCCATCAACTCATCTATATGCGGCATGGGGTAGGTGTCAAATTTTGTAACGTTATTCAATTGTCGAAAATCGTTACAAAACCGCCAGCTCCCATCTGGTTTGGGCACTAGTACGATAGGACTGGACCAGTCAATCTGGGACTCTATCACACCCAATTCCAGCATCCTTTGAACCTCCCCACGTTTTGCCTCCCGTCAGGCCTCTGGTATTCTATAAGGTTTTAGTTTTACCCTTTCTCCTGGCAGGGTGTTAATGTCATGTTCTACGCCAGATGTTTCTCCAGGCAGCTCAGAGAAAATCTCTTTGTTGCAAAGTACAAACTCTTTAACCTCCTGTTGTTGGAGTCTCTGCTCTTGCTTTTGTAACAGGTCTATGAAGCGGGCCTCAGATTGCTGCTGGGCTTGTTGCTGAGCTTCCAGACTCTGCTGCAAAGTTGCATTTGTCTGCTGTTGAGCTGCAAGGCTCTTTTGCAAACCTGCATTTGTCTGCTGCTGATTTGCATTTGCTAGAGCCAGCTGTCTCAGTATCTCCCCCATGCTGGCCTTAAAAAAAAACTGCCTGCATTCTCCACCAACTGTGAGGGGGTTAGCTCGGAAGCGGGTGTGTGTGACCCCCTGGATGGGTTCACCACACAAAATCAGGCACAGCAGACAGCGTTGCAGGTAAAAATAAACAAAGGTGCAGTTTATTTATGCTATATGCAGTGAAAAATATAACAGCAAAACAAAAAGAAACATGAAAAGAAATCCCGGTCAGTTTACACACGTAGATTCCCTATCTAACAACTGGGTGCAGCCTTATGCTGCCCCAGTCCCTATCTCTCTTTTAGAAGTTTGCCACACAGGCGTTAACTCACCACACAGGACAAATACCACACTCCCCAGTCTACACACACAGAACTGGTTCCAGGATAGAGCCTCTCCCTAAGCATTCTAGGGTTTTTGTATAGGTCTTAAAGTGGAGTTCCACCCAAAAATGGAACTTCCACTTTTTGGATTCCTCCCCCTTCCGGTGTCACATTTGGCACCTTTCAGGGGGAGGAGGGAGCAGATACCTGTCTAATACAGGTATTTGCTCCCACTTCCTGGCATAGATCACCGCGGCGCTTGCGGTGACCTATGCTACTTCCGGTGCCTACCCCGTCCTCCCCCGCTGTATTCTGTGAGACACAGAACACAGCAGTGACCTGAGAGGACGCGCAGCATGACTCGCGCATGTGCAGTAGGGAACCAGGAAATGAACCGCACGGCTTTACTTCCTTATTCCCTTACCGAGGATGGCGGCGGCAGCAGCCAAGAGCCGAAGGACGGATCGGCTTCGGCTGCCAACATCGCGGGCTCCCTGGACAGGTAAGTGTCCATATATTAAAAGTCAGCAGCTGCAGTATTTGTAGCTGCTGGCTTTTAATATTTTTTTTTCAGCGGACCTCCGCTTTAATGAGCCCACTTACCTTATCTGGGCTCATTAACTCCTCCCCTGCAGGACTCCCAGCACTCCCCCTAGTGGTATAAGTCAGCATAAAGCCTGAACCTAGGGCATACATATTTTCCATCCTGGATGCAACCAGGTGATTTTACCTGCCTGCTGTCATAGTAACTACATATATATTACAGTGATGATAGTGACCCCAACTGGAGTCTAAAAAACATGTGCTAAAAAATATATCAAACTGATATTAATGTCCACAGAAATGAGTGATGCAAAACTTGAAAAGCATAATCCACCATTGCCCATGGTTAGAAAATATACCAAGAGGAAAACGGCTCTATTTAAGAAGAAACTGTACAAATCTAGAAACATAAATAGAACAAGCAAAGAAGATTGGGAAATGCTTTGTAGCAAAAGGTTATCAACAAGAGACCATACAAGAACGGATCCAACAAGTAGCAGAGATGGACAGGGTTGTACTTATCCAGGAGGGATCAAGAAAACGACTTATCAGGGTCAATCCTACTGGACTACAATAACAAAAATTAAAAAGTAGAGAGCATTATACGTAAATATTGGCCCATTCTATGGAAGGATAAGGAATTGGAAAAAATACTACCATCAAGACTCCAATTCGTATGAAGAAGGGCTCAAAATCTGAGGGATAGGATCGTCAAAAATGTGATAGATCCCCCAAAAAACTGTTGGTCATTTTTGGATCATAAGGGATTCTATGGAGGATGTAATATAAACCTATATTGATTGGTTTGCGCAAAAGTTATAGCGTCTACAAAATACAGGATATATTTATGGCATTTTTTTTTCTTTTTTTTTTACTAGTAATGGCAGTGATTAGCAATTTTTAGCGGACTGCTACATTGCAGAGGACACTTCTGACTTTTTTTTGGGACCATTGACATTTATATAAAATCAGTGCTATAAATCAGTGCAGGGGTTAACACAAGAGGTTGATCAAGGGGTTAAGTGTGTTCTGCCCTCACTACACCTGGCTGAGGTATAATTAGACAGACAGCTAACTCTCCTCCCTTACCAACTCATTGAGGCAGGCGCAAGGTCCTTTTTTCAACTTTTATTGCAGGGAAGTTAGAGTAAAACTACAAATAAAATAAATAACATTCAATCAGTATACACAATACACAGCATATACAGTCCTGAGACACTAGTCTAACAAGGGAAATGGGTTATAAACATACCAGTGATGTTTCCGTTAGGCTGACATTAGAATTGCAGCTGAATAGGTTTGAATCCTCTGGAGAAGTTGGATGGATGAAGAAGGAAGATGGTTACTGGGGGCTATCTCTCAGACCTCATGGACAAGCCCACAGGAATTATGGGAAGCTACTGTGGCTTTTAAGCAGCAATCTGCCTACCTTCAGTAAATTATTCACAGATACTAAGTATGTAAAAGAACCACTAGATGGCGATATTACAATTAACTTTACATACTATTAGCATATTCAACAATTAAAAGAACATAAGAAACACTTGCTGAAGGCATGACACTCCCCGCCTGGTATCCCATGGATACCAACTATGATGGTCCCTCTGGGGAGAGTAGTAAAATTAGTTCGGACACAGGTCTGAGGAAGAGTTTAGGCTCGTCTTGCCTGATGACCTTAACCTCATCTTTCCTAAATTTCGCATCTTTGCTTGGAAACACGGGTTATCAGGCCCAAGGGCCATTCGTTTCTCCACGACAGAGTCTTTCACAAGAACAATGGTGCCAGCTTCTGAGTTGGGCTTGCTGTCTTGCCATTTGTTTCTTATCTGCAGATTGGATAGGTACTGCTTCTTCCACTTGTTCCAGAAGATGTCCACCAAGGTTTGCTCTCATCTCCACTGGCATCTATATAGGTCTTTAGTGTCAAAGCCGATTGGAGGAGCTGTGGTTACCCCAAATTTCTCGGTAAGCAAAGTGGAAGGGGTGAGCAAGAAAAGATTTTCTGGGTCATTGGGTATGGACGTCAGGGGTCTGGCGTTTATTATAGCTACTTCAGCCATGAAGGTCACCAGTGTCTCCTGTGTGAGCCTTGAGCCTTGGCTCTGACTTTTTCTCCGACATGATGTCTTGCAATGTGGAAGCTTGTCAATGGCCGCTGTTTCACTTGGCTTCTGTGTGCAAGCCTGTTTGGAGCTGCCAATTTACAGTTCTGCCCTCACTACACTTGGCTGAGGTATAATTAGACAGATAGCTAACTCTCCTCCCTTAACAACTCATTGGGGCAGGAGCAAGGTCCTTTTTTCACCTTTTTATTGCAGGGAAGTTAGAGTAAAACTACAAATAAAAGAAATAACATTCAATCAGTATATACAACATATACAGTCCTGACACACTAGCCTAACTAAGGAAAGGGGTTATAAACATACCGGTGAAGTTTCCATTAGACTGACATTAGAATTGCAGCTGAATAGGTGTGGAGTCCTCTGGAGAAGATGCATGGATGAAGAAGAAAGATGGCTACTGGGGGCTGTCTCTCAGACCTCATGGACAAGCCCACAGGAATTATGGGAATCAACGGTGGCTTTTAAGCAACAATCTGCCTACCTTCAGTAAATTATTCACAGATACTAAGTATGTAAAAGAACCACTAGATGGCAATATTACAATTTACTTTACATACCATTAATATATTCAACAATTAACAAAGGAACATAAGAAACACTTGCTGAAGACATGACAAAGTGTTCCCTAGGGAGGTGTTTCTAACTGTGGGGGGAGTGGACTGACAGGGAGTAGAGAGAGATCGCTGTTCCTGATTACTAGGAACAGCAGTTCTCTCTACTTCCCTGACAGAACGGGGTGTTTACATTGACAGATCCCCGTTCTGGCTCTCTGAGGAGCAATCGAGGGTCACAGGCGAACATCGCGGCCCCTGGACACGCACATCAGTTCCAGCAGCGCGTGTGCTCCCCCTATAGCTCTTAAAGTGGCTGACGTACACCTCCAGCGGTTTGCGCAGCTGTGCCAACCTGCCATAGTTGTTAGTGCCAGGCTCAGCCCTTCCTTCTCTGAGCTGGCCGCTTGGCTGTCGGCTAATTGCCAGCTCCTATCTCTCCACAGTGACTCACCAGTTCATGATATCCTGCTCGTCGGTCCTGCCTAATTAAGCCATCCAGTCCAGATGATCTCTGCCTTCACCTTGGCCACATCTCTAGAGACGCTCTCCTGTGTTCCTGTTAAAAACTTGCTTGGCTGACATTGCTTCTGGCTCCAGATCCTGATTGCTGTACGCTCATCTCTGGCTCCCTGATGTTTTGGCTTGTTTGACTATCCATTCTGGTTCCTGAACTCTGGCTATGTTTTGACTATGTTTACTCTTGTTTACCTTTTCTTATTATTATTAAACAAGTGAGATTTAACTGTACTTCTGTCTCAATCTGATTCATGGTTTCTGACAGTAAGCAAAGGCCATGAATTCAGAAGATGCAGTCAATCCACTTGTTGGTAATATTTTTTTCAGATTAGATGAACAGGATCGCCGCATGGATCGGTTTGCCATGGCGTTAGAAAGGCTCCTGAGTTGCACAGCTCACCTGGAATCTCCCACTGTGGCTGCTCCGATACAACCTGTGTTGCAAGCCATCCCTGCTGCTGCTCCAGTCTCTGTGCAGATACCCTCCTCAAGTACTACCTCTATAAGAGGTATGTCTGGTTCTGCACCGCTTCCCCAGCGATTTGGGGGTGATCCAGTCCAATGTAGAGGGTTTCTCAACCAGGTTGAGATATACTTTGAGATATCCCCGCAGGCGTTTCCCACGGACAAAAGCAAAGTAGGTTTTGTGATATCTTTGCTTTCTGAGAGAGCCTTGGCCTGGGCAAACCCTCTATGGGAGACGCAAAACCTGTTGTCTTGAGTTACTCTGAGTTTGTGGCTTCCTTTAAAAGGGTATTTGATGTTCCCGCACCCTCCGCTTCCGCTGCCAAGTGCCTCATGTCCATCAAACGGAGTACAAGAACTGTTGCCGATTACTCCATTGAATTCTGTACTCTGGCAGCAGAGGTTGCTTGGAACAATAAGGCCCTCATGGCTGCTTTTTCTCATGGTCTCTCAGATACCATCAAGGATGAGATAGCAGCCCGAGATATACTGTCATGAAGATCCTGCCAGTAATCGGCGCTCTAGGCGCACTGAAACACGGCCACGGTTGCTACCGCGCATGCGCGCGCGCTCAAGGGTGCTGTCACGCAGGGGCACGCCCCCGCGCACGCTCCCGTTGGCGCCAGGCGGGCTATTTAAACCTGACTGTCACACTCAATCTCCGCTGTCTGCTCTACAGCGTTCCGTGTGCCAAACCTGATCTGATCTGAACCTTTCTGTTATCTGACCCGGCTTCCTGTTGTGACTTTCCAGCTATCCGCCTGCATCTGACCCCTTGGCTTGCTTGACCATTCTCCTGTTTAATCCCCGGTACCTCTGCTGTCCGCCTGATATCGACCACCGGCCTGTTTGACTTTTCCTCTGCCTAATACCTGTTGCTAGTCTGTTATCTGCTGCTTGTTCCTGGTTCCAGTCCAGCGCTGCAGTATCCAGTCTGTTACCTGCTGCTTGTTCCTGGTTCCCGTCCAGCACTCCAGTGTCCAGCCTGCTACCTGCTGTTGTTCCTGGTTCCGGTCCAGCACTTAAAGCACTTAAAGTTCCTGCCTACTTACCTGCTGTGGTTCCTGGTTCAGTCTACGTTCCAGTCTCCAGTCTTCTCTTCGGTTCCTGGTTCCAGAGGTTCCCACCACTCCTGAACTTTCGGAGACTGTTGATCCTGCCAGGCACCCATACCACTCCTTACTCCTGTGTCCTCTGTCTCCACTCCAGAGGGACGAGAGTGGGAGCCGTAGGGGAGGCCTCTCTGCACTTCAGGCTCAAAACCTACCAGATACGTGACAGTATCAGACAGCCATGTCTGAGCCTGAGCAGGGACCCTCTCCCATGGAGGAACTATGTGCACACCTGGCAGGATTGACTGAAGCAGTCAAGAATCTGCAGCAAGGATACACCCGGCTGGAAGAACGGGTACTAACCTTGTCTAACCCTACTGGGGTCCAGGGAATCCCTCCTGCTTCCGCTTCTTCAGTTGGGCCTTCCTCAATGGTGGTGATGCTCCCTCCAGAACCCAGAGTTTCCGACACCTGAACGATTCTCCGGAGATCGACATAAATTCAGGGCCTTTCGCAATTCCTGTGAACTATTCTTTGCTCTTCAGCCACGTACCTTTTCCCTGGAGGCCACCAAGGTGGGCTTTGTGATTCCTCTACCTTGCTCTGCCTAGACACAGATTCCAGCCTACATCAATCCATTCCTGCGGCTTATCATGACTTCTTAGATGTGTTTAGTAAACAGGGGGCAGAGGCCTTACCTCCCCACCGGGCCTATGATTGTTCTATCGAGTTGCTTCCTGGAGCAGAGATTCCATTCGGAAGGATTTTCCCTCTGACAGAGGTAGAACAAGGGGCATTAAAAGAGTACATCGATGAGAACTTAAAGAAAGGCTTCATTCGCATCTCCAGCAGGTGCGGGCATCTTCTTTGTACAGAAAAAGGATAATACTCTTAGACCATGCGTGGACTACCATGAACTAAATAAAATTACAGTAAAAAAAGGCTATCCTCTTCCCCTGGTACCAGAATTATTCCAAAGACTTGGAACTGCCACTGTATTCACTAAGCTTGGCCTACAATTTGGTCCGTATCAGGGGCGGAGACGAGTGGAAGACTGCTTTTTGTACCCGCTATGGGCATTTCGAATACCTGGTGATGCTCTTCGGATTGTGCAATGCCCCTGCTACGTTCCAATACTTCATCAATGATGTTTTGCGAGACTTTCTAGATCTGTTTGTTATCGTCTATCTAGACGATATACTAATCTTCTCTTCTTCCCTTGAATCTCACCGCAGGCACGTCAGAAGTGTGTTGGCCCGACTTCGACAACATGGCTTATATGCAAAAGCAGAGAAGTGTGAATTTGAACAGGAAAGTATTCCATTTTTGGGGTTAATCATCTCTAGTAAGGGCATTAAGATGGACCCTCAAAAAATCGCTGCAATACTAGATTGGCCAGTTCCAACAGACAAAAAGGGAATCCAACGATTCGTTGGATTTGCCAATTTTTACCGAAAATTTATTAAAGGGTTTTCAGCCATTATTACACCCATTACCCAGTTAACTAAACAGGGAACACGTTTTCACTGGTCTGCTGAAGCTCAAAAAGCTTTTGAGACCCTCAAGGCCCTCTTTACTTCTGCTTCCGTACTAAAACATCCAGGTTCCTCTCTGCCGTTTGTACTTGAAGTAGACGCATCTGAAATTGCGGTAGGGGCAGTGTTGTCCCAAAGACAGGGAACCAAGGCCCTGTTATACCCGGTGGCCTTCTTCTCTAGTAAGTTGTCCACGGCAGAGAGAAACTATGATGTAGGAGACAGAGAGTTGTTGGCAATTAAATCAGCTTTAGAGGAGTGGCGCTATCTTCTGGAAGGAGCCGCTCATCCAGTCTTAATTTTTACAGATAATAAGAACCTGGAGTATTTGAGATCCCCAAAGAGGCTGAAGCCACGACAGGCCAGGTGGGCTCTCTTTTTCTCCAGGTTCTCTTTTCATGTCACTTACCGCCCCGGCTCCAAGAACACTAAACCCGATGCCCTATCCAGGATGTTACACAAAACCCAAGAGGTTTCCCCTCCGGACACCATCCTGTCCCCGGGGAATTTTCTCCTGCTTCAGGGGAACCTGCTTTCCCAAATTAAGCAGGCTTCCGCGGGACTGGGGTCTTCCGTTGGGCCAGAACTTCAGGTTAAGGATGGGCTACTTTGGCACGAGAATAGGATTTTTATACCCGAAGTTCTACGAGTACCTATATTGGAGCTCTGTCATGATCATGCACTGGCTGGGCATTTTGGTGTAGCTAAGACCACTGATTTGGTACAGCGTACCTTCTGGTAGCCTCAGTTACGTGAGGATTGCAGGAGATTTGTGGAATCCTGTACCACCTGTATTAGGAACAAGGGTCACAAAACCAAGGCATGGGGACTACTAAGACCTTTGCCTGTCCCAGACAGGCCACAGAAGATGTTATCCATAGACTTTAGTGTTGAACTACCTACAGCAGGGGGCTACACCACGATCTTTGTAATAGTGGATCGGCTATCAAAGATGGCCCACTTTGTCCCAATGAAGGGTACCCCCTCAGCTGCAGAAACAGCACAAATGTTCATTAAAGAAGTCATCAGACTCCACGGGGTGCCGGCCAATATTGTTTCAGATCGGGGGGTACAGTTTACCTCCCGATTCTGGAAGTCTCTGTGTAAAATGCTAAACATTGAGCTTTCATTTTCATCTGCCTACCATCCCTAGACTAATGGGCAAACAGAGAGAACAAACCAAACTCTTGAACAATACCTGCGCTGTTTTTCTTCTTTTGCCCAAGATGATTGGATTTCTGTACTTCCATTGGCTGAATTTGCTTACAACAATTCCATTCATTCCGCATTCAGACTCCATTTTTTGCAAATTACGGTTTCCACCCTTCATTTCTACCTAATTCTCTTCCAGAATGTACAGTACCCGCAGTTCAGGAGAAATTAAATTTCTTTACCTCCAATAATCAAGTTTTGCAGGAGACCATGACCAGGACCCAGGAATACAACAAGACAACTTTCGATAAAAGAAGGTGAGGTGAACTGTTACTTGCACCCGGTGACCAGGTCTGGTTGTCTACCATAAACCTCAGGCTGGCCTGCCCTTCAAAGAAATTGGGTCCCAAGTTCTTAGGACCATTTCCTGTCAGACGGAAAATTAATGAGGTGGCATATGAACTAGAACTCCCTGATTCGTTAAAGGTTCACCCAGTGCTCCATGTGTCTTTACTCAAACCTTCCATTCTCAATCCATTTCCAGGTCGAAGTACGGATCCTCCTGATCCAATTTTGGTAGATGGCGAGGAAGAATTCAAGGTGGAAGCTATCTTGGACCACAGGAGGAGAGGTAATCGGAATCAATTCCTGATAAAATGGAAGGGGTTTGGACCCGAAGAGAATTCTTGGGAACCTGAGGATAATATTAATGCTGAAGGCCTGTTGCAATCTTTTAAAAGGTCCCATCCAGGGGGGGGCAATGTCATGAAGATCCTGCCAGTAATCCGCGCTCCAGGTGCAATGGAACATGGCATTCGCGCGCACTCACGGGTGCTGTCACGCACGGGCACGCGCGCGCTCCCGTTGGCGTCAGGCGGGCTATTTAAACCTGCCTGTCACACTCAATCCCCGCTGTCTGCTCTACAGCGTTCCGTGTGCCAAACCTGATCTGATCTGAACCCTTCTGTTATCTGACCCGGCTTCCTGTTGTGACTTTCCAGCTATCCGCCTGCATCTGACCCCTTGGCTTGCTTGACCATTCTCCTGTTTAATCCCCGGTACCTCTGCTGTCCGCCTGATATCGACCACCGGCCTGTTTGACTTTTCCTCTGCCTGATACCTGTTGCCAGTCTGTTATCTGCTGCTTTTTCCTGGTTCCAGTCCAGCGTTCCAGTATCCAGCCTGCTATTTGCTGCTTGTTCCTGGTTCCAGTCCAGCACTCCACTGTTCAGCCTGCTACCTGCTGTTGTTCCTGCTTCCGGTCCAGCGCTCCAGTATCCAGTCTGTTACCTGCTGCTTGTTCCTGGTTCCCGTCCAGCACTCCAGTGTCCAGCCTGCTACCTGCTGTTATTCCTGGTTCCGGTCCACCACTTACAGTTCCTGCCTACTTACCTGCTGTGGTTCCTGGTTCAGTCTACGTTCTAGTCTCCAGTCTTCTCTTTGGTTCCTGGTTCCAGAGGTTCCCACCACTCCTAAACTTTCGGAGACTTTTGATCCTGCCAGGCACCCATACCACTCCTTACTCCTGTGTCTTCTGTCTCCACTCCAGAGGGACGAGAGTGGGAGCCGTAGGGAAGGCCTCTCTCTGCACTTCAGGCTCAAAACCTACCAGGTACGTGACATATAACCACTGAGCCGGAGAAGTTAATCATGTTTGCCATCCTCATTGACTCCAGACTCAGAAAAAGACTCTCTTTTAAGGAGCGCTTGCGGAAGCCTCTTGTATATTTGTCTCCGAGCTTTGCAGTCCTACCCTTGCCTCCCTCATCTCCAATGCCTCCTTGTACCGAGTTGGTCAGTGAAGGTGAACCCATGCACTTGGGCTTCACGCGTCTCTCTGCGGATGAGAGAACCCTTAAGAGGAGAGAGAGATTGTGCCTTTATTGTGGCCAGGCAAGTCCCTCTTTGAAGTCTTGTCCTACCCGTCCAGGGAATGCCCAAGCCTTGTGGTCCTGTCATGGACAGACCTTAGGTGGCGTTGCTTTGTCTCATAGTTACATAGTTACATAGTAGGTGAGGTTGAAAAAAGACACAAGTCCATCAAGTCCAACCTATGTGTGTGATTATGTGTCAGTATTACATTACATATCCCTGTATATTGCGGTCATTCAGGTGATTATCTAATAGTTTCTTGAAGCTATCAATGCTCCCCGCTGAGACCACCGCCTGTGGAAGGGAATTCCACATCCTTGCCGCTCTTACAGTAAAGAACCCTCTACGTAGTTTAAGGTTAAACCTCTTTTCCTCTAATTGCAATGAGTGGCCACGAGTCTTATTAAACTCTCTTCTGCGAAAAAGTTTTATCCCTATTGTGGGGTCACCAGTACAGTATTTGTAAATTGAAATCATATCCCCTCTCAAGCGTCTCTTCTCCAGAGAGAATAAGTTCAGTGCTCGCAACCTTTCCTCATAACTAAGATCCTCCAGACCCTTTATTAGCTTTGTTGCCCTTCTTTGTACTCGCTCCATTTCCAGTACGTCCCTCCTGAGGACTGGTGCCCAGAACTGGACAGCATACTCCAGGTGCGGGCGGACCAGAGTCTTGTAGAGCGGGAGAATTATCGTTTTATCTCTGCAGTTGATCCCCCTTTTAATGCATGCCAATATTCTGTTTGCTTTATTAGCAGCAGCTTGGCATTGCATGCCGTTGCTGAGCCTATCATCCACTAGGACCCCCAAGTCCTTTTCCATCCTAGATTCCCCCAGAGGTTCTCCCCCCAGTGTATAGATTGCATTCATATTTTTGACACCCAAATGCATTATTTTACATTTTTCTACATTGAACCTCATTTGCCATGTAGTCGCCCACCCCATTAATTTGTTCAGGTCTTTTTGCAAGATTTCCACATCCTGCTGAGAAGTTATTGCCCTGCTTAGCTTAGTATCATCTGCAAATACAGAGATGGAACTGTTTATCCCATCCTCCAGGTCATTTATGAACAAATTAAATAGGATTGGTCCCAGCACAGAACCCTGGGGGACCCCACTACCCACCCCTGACCATTCTGAGTACTCCCCATTTATCACCACCCTCTGAACACGCCCTTGTAGCCAGTTTTCAATCCATGTACTCACCCTATGGTCCATGCCAACGCACCTTATTTTGTACAGTAAACGTTTATGGGGAACTGTGTCAAATGCTTTTGCAAAATCCAGATACACCACGTCTACGGGCCTTCCTTTATCTAGATGGCAACTCACCTCCTCATAGAAGGTTAATAGATTGGTTTGGCAAGAACGATTCTTCATGAATCCATGCTGATTACTGCTAATGATATCATTCTTATTACTAAAATCTTGTATATAGTCCCTTATCATCCCCTCCAAGAGTTTACATACTATTGATGTTAGGCTAACTGGTCTGTAATTCCCAGGGATGTTTTTTGGGCCCTTTTTAAATATTGGTGCTACATTGGCTTTTCTCCAATCAGCTGGCACCATTCCAGTCAATAGACTGTCTGTAAAAATTAGGAACAACGGTCTGGCAATCACCTGACTGAGTTCCCTAAGTACCCTCGGATGCAAGCCATCTGGTCCCGGTGATTTATTAATGTTAAGTTTCTCAAGTCTAATTTTAATTCCGTCCTCTGTTAACCATGTAGGTGCTTCCTGTGTTGTGTCATGAGGATAAACACTGCAGTTTTGGTTACTGAAGCCCCCCGATTCACTCGTGAATACTGAGGAGAAGAATAAATTCAATACCTCTGCCATCTCCCCATCCTTTGTAACCAGATGTCTTTCCTCATTCTTTATGGGGCCAATATGGTCTGTCCTCCCTTTTTTACTGTTTACATACTTAAAGAATTTCTTGGGATTTTTTTTGCTCTCCTCCGCTATGTGTCTTTCATGTTCTATCTTAGCCATCCTAATTGCACCCTTACATTTCTTATTGCATTCTTTATAAATTCTGAATGCTGTGGATGATCCCTCAACCTTGTATTTTTTGAAGGCCTTCTCCTTTGCTTTTATATGCATTTTTACATTGGAGTTAAGCCATCCAGGATGTTTGTTCGCTCTTTTAAATTTATTACCCAATGGGATACATTGGCTAATGCCCTTGTTTAATATGCTCTTAAAGCAAACCCATCTCTCCTCTGTATTCTTTGTTCCTAATATTTTATCCCAATTTATGCCTTTTAGCAAGGTTTGTAGTTTAGGGAAGTTGGCTCTTTTGAAATTCAGTGTCTTTGTGTTCCCTTCATGTCTCCTATTTGTGTGATTTATACTGAAACTAATTGACCTGTGATCGCTGTTACCTAAATTGCCCCGTATTTCCACATCTGTTATCAGGTCTGTATTGTTGGTAATCAGTAGATCTAGTAATGTTTTATTTCTAGTTGGTGCGTCTACCATCTGACCCATAAAATTGTCCTGCAAGACATTAAGGAACTGGCGAGCCTTAAATGAATGCGCGGTTCCCTCCGCCCAGTCTATGTCTGGATAATTAAAATCCCCCATTATGATAACACTTCCCATCCTTGCTGCTAATCCAATTTGTGATAGGAGATCCGTCTCCACTTCCTCCCTCAGGTTAGGGGGCCTATAGCATACTCCCAGTATTATTTTCCCCTTAGCTTCATCCCTTTGGAGCTCTACCCATAAAGATTCCACCTCCTCCCTAGCCCCCTCAGTGATGTCATCTCTCACATTCACTTGTACATTATTCTTGATATATAGGCATACCCCTCTCAAGTTATCCGAAGAAGGATAAGCCCCTGGTTTCGGTTACCCCTTCTTGGGCTGAGTCGTCCGTCGAGATACAGGCTCTAATTGACCCTGGGGTTGCAGGCCTGTTCATTGATGCTGCCTTTGTATTGAAGCACTTGAATCCGCTGCAGCTGCCTAACACTCCACTTGCCATTGAGGCTCTTGACAGGAGACCTCACAAGCCTGCCCATATGACTCATGAGACTGTTCCATTGTCCATGGCCATAGGGGCTCTTCAACATGAGATAATCCAATTCCAAGTTATTTCCTCACCTAAGTTTCCACTGGTTATTGGTTATCCTTGGTTACTCTTTTGATTGGCTCCATGCTGAGGTTCTCTCCTGGTCGCCACAATGCAGTACGACATGCTTCCAGAAGGTAGCCAAGGTCCTGTGCAGTTTTCCTCTCTCCTCCTTGCCGGAGGAGTACCGTGAATTTAGCGATGTCTTTGACAAAGGTAAAGCTGGTAGTTTGTCTCCACATCAGTCGTATGATTGCGCAATTGACCTTCAACCTGGTGCCATACCCCCTCATGCCCGGGTTTATTCTTTGTTGGTCTTGGAGGATAAGGCCATGGAGGAGTATGTTGCAGACGCACTTTCTCAAGGTTTCATCCGAAAATCCTTGTCTCCTGCTGGTGTTGGTTTCTTCTTTGTGAAGAAGAAGAGTGGTGAACTGAGACCTTGTATTGATTATAGGGGGTCTCAATCATTTCACGATTAAGAATGTCTATCCGATTCCGTTGATTACGGAGTTATTTGACTGCCTCAAGGGAGCAACGGTTTTTCTGAGGCTTGATTTGAGAGGGGCATACAATCTCGTGAGGATTAAGGAGGGCGATGAGTGGAAAACTGTGTTTAATACCAGAACAGGCCATTATGAGTACCTCGTAATGCCTTTTAGCCTTTGTAACAACCCAGCAGTTTTCCATGAATTTATTAACGATGCCTCCGAGATTTGTTGCCGTTATGTGTGGTGGTTTATCTCGACAATATCCTCATATTTTCCAAGTCCCTGGAGAGCCACCACACAGATGTCTGTCACGTGCTTCAGAAACTAAGAGAGAACAATCTCTATTGTATATTGGAGAAGTGCGAATTCCATTGTGAACAGATTAAATCCCTAGGTTATGTTATTTCCACTGCTGTTTTTTTGATGGACCCAGAGAAACTTTCAGCAGTTCTACAGTGGCCCCGACCCGTGGGTTTACGTCCTCTGCAGTGTTTTCTTGGCTTTGCCAACTATTATCGGAAGTTTATTGGTAACTTCTCATCCCTGGTCAAGCCCCTGACTGATATGACCAGAGAGAACGGTCACCCGCAGTGTTGGTCTCCGGAGTCCAATTAAGGCATTTGAGAGTCTAAAGGCTGCCTTTGTTTCTGCTCCTGTGTTGGCACATCCTGATCTTACGTTACCTTTTATCCTTGGTTGTTGATCCTAGGGGCCCAATCCCCAATATACAGAACTTATCACTTGTATGCACCAGGGCTAGCACATTTATAAATGTGAGTAGAAACTTTTTATCTTTTAATAAATTGCGGTTTTACAGTTCTACACTATGTTAGTTTCCTTTATACCCTTATTTTATCAATGCTTATGAGGGATAACGCATAAGAGAACAGGTGTCCATCAATTGGAGCCTAAAGACTATATATAAACCCCCAAAGGGAAGGTGTAACTTGGCCCATACAGGGTCATTCCGGGAGGTGAGCACATAGTGTGACTGGTGAGGGGGCACACTCAGTGCACATATAAGTTCACTACTACCATTGTTTATCCAAGGTTGGACACTTTAAGGATTGCACGATTGTACAGATGAATGCACATTATATATGGACTTTATGGATTATGCTTTTCAAGTTTTGCATCTGTGGACATTGATATCAGTTTGAGTATATATTTTTTAGCACATGTTTTTTAGACTCCAGTTGGGGTCACTATCATCACTGTTATATATATGTAGTTTATTATAAAATTATTGAATCGCGCTATTGAAACAAATGTGCGTACAAGTGATAATCAAAACACCTTTAAAATACATCCAAAATAAGTGTGTAAACAAAAGAGTCATAAATCATGTAAATTACCATATATAAATAATCAATGCATCTATCATCAAAAATGCATTCTTCATGTGCAATAATGAAAAAAAATTAATAAGTGTGAGTCCAAATGTGAAAAGTAGAACACCCAAGTGTTAAATCATATTGAAGTGAAGGTCCTGCTGGATTGGGACAAGATGCTTGGATCTACCACCACATATATAGTGACTGGCCGCTTACCAGAGACCCATGACCCTCCGTTACAGAGGGTCTGGGTAAGCTGTTAGATCTATTCACTCCGGACCATTGAAAAACCGAGGTTGGACACTGGGATGGAACATCAGGGACCTTGGTATGGATGGATGGATCCGCGGGGAGACAGGCTCTCAGCAAAGTAATGTAACCATGTATAGAAAAAAAAGGGGGGGCTCCAATAGTATAAAATCTTAAGGCTTTATTGAAGACACAAATAAATAAGCACTCACATGTAAAATCGAATAAAAGCGCCTGTGGAAAGATGTCTGGAGCACCGGCCGGATGCTCACAGACAGCCCGTCCTGCTGGTAACACAACATCGGTGGGAGGTGACGCGAACACGTTGCTGAGCCCTACGCGGCGTTTTGTAAACAGATTACATCTTTCAGGGTGCCGTGAAGAGACCTTGCAGCTTATGCTTGCATTTGCAAATGCGTGCTAACTAAACCCCTGTTTTTAACGTAGACTGTTGGACAGGTTAATTTGGTCGGTTGGCAGACTGGTTGGTGAGTTGAGCTATGGAATGTCCTGTTTTTGTCTTTCGTGTGATAGCCCTTCCATGTGCTCCTTGCTGTGAAGGCCAGTTATAGATGGGGGCAGGGGCCATTTGTTTGTTATTGATGTATATTGGTCCAGGGAGACACTGTACACCTTTGCTGCCACTGTGCTCTTGCTGGGTGTCCAGTGTGCTCCTGTTCCTTTAAGGGGGATTGGGCTTCCTCCAGGCTCACCTGCTCTCATCTATCCATTCAATGCATGTGCTTCCATTGTGGAGACGCTTATAAATTCAGTAGTGTTAGGACTGCAAGCATACACAGGGTGCCGTGAAGAGGTCTTGCAGCTTATGTATGCGTTTGCAAATGCGTGCTAACTAAACCCCTGTTTTTAACGCAGACTGTTGGACAGGTTAATTTGGTCGGTTGGCAGACTGGTTGGTGAGTTGAGCTATGGAATGTCCTGTTTTTGTCTTTCATGTGATAGCCCTTCCATGTGCTCCTTGCTGTGAAGGCCAGTTATAGATGGGGGCAGGGGCCATTTGTTTGTTATTGATGTATATTGGTCCAGGGACACACTGTATACCTTTGCTGTCACTGTGCTCTTGCTGGGTGTCCAGTGTGCTCCTGTTCCTTTAAGGAACATTTGTTTGTTAGATACATGTAGTTACCTTTTTATGTGAGGTAGCGCTTCACTTTGGAAATTATTTGATTTGCATTTCTGTGGTACACAGTTGGTGTTGAGCAGCAGCCTCTTTTTATTCACCTATATCTTTGTTTTTCACGTCACACGCATGATCACTAGTAGCTCAGAAGTATTTCTTTCCTTTCAATTTTCAGATATGTACCATAGTTTGTGGACTGTATAACTTTCCTAAAGACTAAATAATATAGACTGATTTTGGTTATTTTCACCAAAGAAATATAGCAGAATACATTTTGGCCCACATTTATGAAGAATGATTATTCATTAGCAAAAAACAAAGAAAAATGTGGGGTTTTTTTCAAAATTTTCAGTCTTTTTTTGTTTATTTAGCAAAAAATAAGAAAAAACCCAGTGATGATTAAATACAACCAAAAGTTGCGTGAACAAAATGTTAAAAATTTAATTTGGATACAGTGTTGCACGACCACGCAATTGTCATTCAAAATGTGACAGTGCTGAAAGCTGAAAACTTTGGGTAAAAGTGCCCTGTACTAAACTGGTTAATGCTGACCACACATGCAAACAGGCAATTTCAACCACCCTCGGTTACAAACTATGTAATCGAAGGCTGGTTGAAAGCAGTTACAATTGCCTGAAAACAGCTGTTCGCCCAGCATAAAAGGTGACCTCGTCCTTAATTTGTTGTCTGAAATCGATTAGACATACCTGCTTCCAGATTACTGTGCTGTTTTATTGGACGCGGTCTGAAATTTAATCAGAAATCTTGTGATGAATATAAAGTCAGCATGAATACAGACCATGTCAGAAGAAATAACTTTTTTTGTTGGCATTCCCTCTTTGTAGTGTTACATTTTCTCAAGAATAGTCATTAATAGAGTTTAATTACTGCGGAGCATTTTCAACCATTCACCCCTCCACCCCTTCTGTTGCTGAATTTGCCTCTCAGCAGGTAAAAATTCCTTCTGAAGTCATAAATGACAATCAGATCCAATCCTAGATCAAAAAATTCCCTGTAATGTCCTTTAGTAATTATAACTCTGCACACCAGTAGCTGTAAGAAAAGTATCCAGTCCATTTTTATATTGCAATATTGATTTTACCATTTCTACCTTATGCAAAGGGCATGCCACAGCCTAAAAAGTTTTTCCAATTTTAAACAGAAAGTGGAAAATCTGTCCACAGACCCCCCACAGCTGATCACTGGGGGTCACCTCAATTAGTTCCCAACTGAGTACTGCTTTGATTGGGGGGGGGGGGCGCTGCCAATCAACAGTCAGGGGGCATGTAAATCAGGCTTTCCAATTTCTATTTCAAAGCAGAAAACCCCTTTAACCACTGTTATTTAAAAAAATGATTAACTGATGGTAATAAAAATGTTAAAGCTGTTTATAGAGACCATGGATTAAGCACTGTCTGCCGCCTGGCTTTGAGGAACGGGTACTTCTGCCATGGTAGAAGAAACACAACCCTGTGCCCTATTCGGAACCCCATTGGGGGTAGCTCTAACTTCGGGGACTCCTCTCTCTTTCCCTCTTGTATCTAACCCCTTGTGTGAAAAAAAAAAGGGGGGGGGTCCGTCATCAACAGGTAAAAGTATGACACGGGTGGGGGTCCTGGTCTGTGATAGTTAGTTACTCATGGAGAAGGACTGGTCTGATTTATTCCCATTATCGACTTGTATTGATCCGTAGTTAGAAAATGGGTCCAGCAGGCCCATGTGCGTGAGAATTTGGAAGGGGTATCATGTGCTATACAGATCAATTCTTCCATCTCTGCAATTTTACCTATGCGCTTGAGCCATTCAGATGTGGACGGTTCATAAGAAGAGCCCCAGGGATTAGCAGCGTAAATCGTGTGTATAGCTAATGATTTGGATAGGTAGGGCTGAGTGGTGGAGAAGGAGCTGAGCTGGGGTACATTCCGTTCATTATATATTCCATTGCTAGCTTCTGTTCATCCTCTATATCAGCACCAAGCTGCACATGGATTTGAAAGGGCTGCAGTTTGGCTGCACTAGCGCGTTTTACATTCAGTGACGCTTAATAAATGCAGTAGCGCAGTTCTTCGTAGCTCCAGCATAAGATTTAATCCGAAGACCACGAGCCCTGCTATTATACAGAAAGGGTCACTCGATGATTAACTCATCCATGCCTTCTTTACTTTTCTGTCACTCCAGTTTAGAAACAAATAATACGTTGGGAAATTGAATCAGATCTTCTGTTATCTAGGGTCACCCAAGGCCACTGTAAAGAGAAGCTGAACTGTGACCAGCAGACCCATCGCTGACTCAGAGGAGTGACTGAGTTGCAAGATAACTGCTGGGGGATATGGCGTGCCTGCTGTAATTACTGTATTGAAATGTGTGTTCTTTCCACTTTTCTTGTCATTTTCTCTTGAAACACACAGCTACTGTAATCATCCATAATGGGGGGATGATCACTCCTTACTGTTCTACTCACTCATGTCACATACATTTACATACTGAGTGATGTTAAAGGTACACCACAGTCAATGTTGAAAATAAGCCATTGCAGTGCATACCAAGGACACATCTTAACCCACATACAGCTTCAAATGTAGTGAATCAGGCCATCTCATTGCTTCCATTCACCATGCTGTTTGTCATTTGGTGAGCTGTGTGCATGTGCAGGTCCTGTCATTTTAAATTAGGCCATTTTAGATTCCTTCATTTAGGTTTCAAGCTGGGATTGATTGGATGCGGGTTTCTAACACCTATTCCAGTGGCCATTGTCTAAGCACAGATTTTTCTTGACTTTGACCTACCTTGTTTCTACCTGTTGTGTCTCTAAAGCAAGAAGTTGACTGAAATCTCCCCAATGGGACACAGACAGAAAAAACTGACGAGTATTTTAACCTTTCTCTACACTATCCACAGGTTTTGGGTTTAGATTTAGATCTAAAAACGTATGCATGGTCACAATATGGAACTAGATATTTTGTACGTTTCCACATTCTAATTCAGATATTTATAGTTTACTCCTATTACTCTGAACAATCCTTGAATGTTGTAAACTTACTTTAAGCAGATCTACGCACATTTACTTCCTTGAATCTTGTGACATATATTCAATATGCCCTGTGAGTAGGCACTGCTGTGTCCCACAGAGGCAGGCACCCCCTCATGAGATCTCCACATTAGAAGGTTTTGGCCTTGAGCCAACCATTATGGGACTGTCCCTGGATATTGTTCCTGCCGGCATGCAGCCGACATACAACAGGTTCCTATGATGGTTCTCCCCTAGCTGACATCATTCTCTCAACATATACACTATCCTTATATATTGTCGGTCTGACACAAATGAACATATAATATTTGATCTGAGGGGCCATGAGTGCTACATGAACATAAGGTCATTCTTAGAGAATCCATACATGTATACATTATTTTCAACTCTCAAAACCCCTGATGAAGGTACCAGAGCTACCGGAAATGCGTCGGGTATCGGGGTACATCACCCCCATGAGAATACATTAACGATTGTCATCTTGTAGTTTTTTTCTCTGCTTTTGACTTTGCCTCCATGCTGTATGGAATGATTTATTTGTTTGATTTTCTTTTCTGATTTTTTAATATACTGTACAATATAGACGCTTTCACGTCTTTTTTAAGTAGATTAATAAAACAATATTTTTTACTTGAATGGGTCTGGTGGTCTGTTAAAGTCCCAATCCTAGGGGGATTCTTTGTTCAACAGATTCCACAGAGCCTGCTTTCTGAACTACAAATGTGCTGGGAGGAGTTTCAGAAGACAGAGCCAATACAGGAATCACTGCCTACAGACAAGGTGCCATGGGATATGTAGTCCTTAGAACTCAAATGTACACAGCAGAGGAGGAGCTGCAAAGGATGCAGGGAATCTAGGAAGTTGTGGAAAGAGATGACCAGCAAACAGACAGCACTCACAACATAATAGGAGATTTTTTAAGTAAGCTTATATTGGATTGTCAAATATAACTATTGTTTGTTTTGCTTTCACAATGCTAATGTTATGCAATGAAAGTGCATGCTGTAACCATAGATCTCAATTGAAGTGTTATTTTCAGGGTTAAATTAAGGGTTGTCGCTAGGTTTCGAGTTAAAGCAAACCTTGCATGAAAAAAAAAAAAATATTTAATAGCTCTCGTGTACAAAAAAAAAATCTAGCCTAAAATTAAAAAAAAAAATAGAAGAAAAGGGCGATCTTGGACCATTGCTTCCATTCCTATCGTCTAGGTATCAGTGATGTCAATCAACATCACCAAGGGATCCCAAGATAGCACAGAGTTCCAAATTTCATAAGAATTCACTCCTGTACACTAGTGGACTTCAAATTTTTACACGAGGGAGTAGATTGGCACTATATTCTGCAGTGGTACCTTGTATTTTCATGTAAGAAGTGTTTAAACAATTACTGGAAAGGTTAAAGGTATCTATCACTTTGCCCATTCAAGAAAAAGTGACAGGTTCTCTTGGAAGGCTGATTCCACAAGCCCTACTTAATTTCAGTGCACTCTGCTGCAAATACCTGGTGTTTTCAGGCATGTAACATTCTCCCCTTTAATCTCAGGATGCAGTGCTTGGTTCTAAGAGGCCAATCACCAGGTCCAAACACTGTTAGGCCTAATTCACACCCAACAGGTAAAATACACAGATGTGAACTACATCCATAGGAAACCATGTTAAATGGACTGTAGTGTGTATCTGCAAAACTGAAAACGCACTAAAAATTGCGTAGGTGTGGACCAGGCCTTACATAGCGAAAGGGAGGAGGCCATCAACCTTCTGTAAGCTCCAACTCTGAACATCATAGAAGGAATCCAGCCTTTCTCAACCTTTTACCCCAAACGAACACTTAAAATAACTTGTCAGGTCTTAGGGAACCCTTCCAAAAACAAATTTATTGGTGGCTGGTGGGAAGAATGTCTCTTACAGTGGTGGTCATGATGCCATACTTACATGCTGGCACCATTAAATGGGAGGTCAATCAGCTACAGCTCAAGGAACCCCTAGCAACCTCTGGAGGAAACCTGGTTGAGAATGGCTTAGATTAGACTCAGATTAGATCCAGGGATCCAATAAACAAATTTGGCAGCAGGATGCATGGCAAAGGCATATATCAATGGGTAAGGTATGGGATTTAAAGAGAACCTATAACTTTTCCCTGAAGGTAGAAGGGGAGAGAGAGAAAAGAGTGTTAGGATAATAGATAAGTGATGATTGGGGGGCTAAGATTTTATTTACTTAAAAATGTAGGCTTTATCTGGGAAAATGTTTACACCTAAACATCCAACACTGGGTTTCAGGTGCATAAAAGTATTCTACCAATTCCCCAGAAAAAATATTCAAAAACCGGGATGGACCCTGAAATAGAAAATAAAATGCCTATTGTAGTTTCCATTCTTGTGTTATTAGACTGATTTAGTTGGTCTTGTCACACAGGCAGGAAAAGTGTTCATTGACCGGCTGTAATATGACAGGTCCATGGTGATCAAGCTCACAAAACTCCAATAGAAGTTTGTTTTGGTTATCAGACAAGGCGCTCAAAGCAAACATCTGACGTCAGCCTTCTGCTTTCTACAACATAGCAGGTGCACCTTAATAGAGATTAATCACAGTGTACACAGTCAACATATGCATGTACAACGTACAGTAATGATGATGTTGATAACGGATAGAAAACAAAGCATGCATTCCTATTGAAACAGACGGTGAAGGGGTTAAGGGGAATTAATTAAAATTCTATGAGTACAGCTTGTTTCCCTGTGAATTTGTTAATGTATGCTCATTTGAATTCAATGTTCTGCGGGTTCATACATTACAAACATTTCAGTTGCACTTGGCTGGTAAAAGGTTATTCATAACCACCTCAATACCAGCATGTTTTACCCCCTTCCATCACAGGTCATGTTTCCTTTTTTAGTGCTGTGATGGTTTGACCGACGATTACTAAGTCATGCAACAATACACTCAATTTCATATAATGTTTTAAGACAGAGAAAGCTTTCTTTTGGTGATATTTAGTAACCACTAGGAATTTTTTTTTTTTTTTTACTATAAAAAGACACAAACATTTTTTTCTTTTTCTAGAGTGTCAAATCCAGCAAGCTAACCAAAAATGGTAACTAGCCTTTTAAAGTTGGATGCACATTGAAAGAACATACTGGAGGTCTTCAGCCGCCATTGTGCTGTGTGGGGCTGGGCATCTGGTTTCTACCTTCAATTTATCCATTGCAATATACCATATCTCACAAAAGTGAGTACACTCCTCACATTTTTGTAAATATTTTATTATATCTTTTCATGTGACAACACTGAAGAAATGACACTTTGCTACAATGTAAAGTAGTGAGTGTACAGCTTGTATAACAGTGTAAATTTGCTGTCCCCTCAAAATAACTCAACACACAGCCATTAATGTCTAAACTGCTGAAAACAAAAGTGAGTACACCCCTAAGTGAAAATGTCCAAATTGGGCCCAAAGTGTCCATATTTTGTGTGGCTACTATTATTTTCCATCACCAGTTCACCAGAGCTTTACAGGTTGCCACTTCTTCCACTCCTATATGACAACATTACAGAGCTGGTGGATGTTAGAGACTATGCACTCCTCCACCTTCTGTTTAAGGATGCCCCACAGATGCTCAATAGGGTTTAGGTCTGGAGACATGCTTGGCCAGTCCATTACCTTTACCCTCAGCTGGAATGCTGTTGGAATGCTGCCCTGCGGCCCAGTCTCCGGAGGAAGAGGATCATGCTCTGCTTCAGTATGTCACAGTACATGTTGGCATTCTTGGTTCCCTCAATGAACTGTAGCTCCCCAGTGCCAGCAGCACTCATGCAGCCCCAGAATATGACACTCCCACCACCATGCTTGACTGTAGGCAGGACACCTTTGTACATCGCACCTGGTTGCCGCCACACACGCTTGACACCCTCTGGACCAAATAAGTTTATTTTGGTCTCATCAGACCACAGGACATGGTTCCAGTACTCCATGTCCTTAGTCTGCTTGTCTTCAGAAAACTGTTTGCAGGCTTTCTTGTGCATCATCTTTAGAGAAGGCTTCCTTCTGGGATGACAGTCATGCAGACCAATTTGATGCAGTGTACGGCGTATGGTCTGAGCACTGACAGGCTGACCCCCTACCCCTTCAACCTCTGCAGCAATGCTGGCAGCACTCATTCGTCTATTTCCCAATGAGAACCGCTGGATATGATGCTGGGCATGTGCACTCAACTTCTTTGGTCGACCATGGCAAGGCCTGTCCTGAGTGGAACCTGTCCTGGTAAACCGCTGAATGGTCTTGGCCACCGTGCTGCAGCTCAGTTTCAGGGTCATGGCAATCTTCTTCTAGCCTAGGCCATCTTTATGTAGAGCAACAATTTTTTTTTTTTCAGATCCTCAGAGTTGTTTGCCATCAGATGCCATGTTGAACTTCCAGTGACCAGTATGAGAGAGTGAGAGTGATGACATCAAATTTAACACACCTACTCCCCATTCACACCCGAGACCTTGTAACACTAACGAGTCACATGACACTGGGGAGGGAAAATGGCTAATTGGGCCCAATTTGGACATTTTCACTTAGGGGTGTACTCACTTTTGTTGCCAGCGGTTTAGATATTAATAGCTGTGTGTTGAGTTATTTTGAGGGGACAGCAAATGTACAATGTTATACAAGCTGTACACTCACTACTTTACATTGTAGTTAAGTGTAATTTCTTCAGTGTTGTCACATGAAAAGTTATAATAAAATATTTACAATAATGTGAGGGGTGTACTTACTTTTGTTAGATACTATATGCTCCCACATGGAGGCTCTCATACTATAGATTAGAGTCAGGGCCATGAAACAAAGGTTCTTTGACAAGGCTGTGCGACTTCCATACACATTAGCAAATGTTGTGCAACTAAGAACTGTTTTTGGTGTACAAAGATGAATTCCAGGTATGGATCCTATTGCATAGAGCCATTGGTTCATCTTGGCCCAAAGTACTGTAAATATGCATATATGTGACACCACTGTGGAAGTGAAGAATTACTGCAGTAGTCTACTCTACTAGATTGAGCACCGCTGTATTTTGGGTCCCATGCCAGCTGCCACAGTAATCACTGGTGGCCAATCGCTGTGGTGTTCTCTGATTGGATACAGTGGCGATCTTGTTGTCACTTGCCTTTCCTCCCCACCTGATCCAATCAGAGAATGCCTTGTGTTTATTGAAAAAAAATACAAGGCACTCTCTGAATGGGGGCGTTGTCAAGTGAATTACTATACCTCACCCCCCACCCCCGTGTTCAATGTGCAAAGGAGAAACTGCTGGAGCAGCTCCTGGAAGATCACGGCTCTCATTGTATGCAGCACAGATTGACTTTCAGCATCCCCAGTAATCATTCATATATCAGATACTGTATACATACTTACATAGAGCCTCCAAGCTGGATCTGTGTAAGTTTGCAAAAAAAAAATCATTCTTAGGGTTCCATTTTTACTTCCCCAATTCTCACCTAGGTGAGAATTAAAAAATGTTCTCCTCGCCTCCTGCACATGCAAAGATGTTTCCCTGACCATCTGTGCATGCAATTTCCCACGCATGTGCAAAGACACCATCAGGGAGGATCCAAACCTTCAGTGACTTCACAAAGGATGACATGAGATTGTGCAGATGTGCCCAAGGGCTCTACCAGGACCCAAAGACTGGGCAGAACATGCACAATAATGGCAGGGCTGGAGGAGGGGATGGAACCAGTATGGAGCAGGACTGACATTCTGCTTTGAGTGCAGGCATTGGATGATTCTGCTAATGTATTTTAGTTATGGTAGCTAGAGGTGGAGGCGTTTAGGTGGCTAACAGATAGAGGGAAGCACAGAGAGGCTCTGTGTTGATGTCTTCATAGACCAATGAACAAGCAAGTGACACAGGAAGCTCCAGGGCTGCAACATTGAAAAGTAGTGTCACCATTCTGACTGTGCAGTATGGCAGGGGTAGCAGAAATGTTAGCATGTTAAAGAGTTCACTGACAGGTTAAGTGAATAACATTGATTATCTTGTTACAATTGTATCTGAAAGTGGGCGGGATATATTAGTCAGCAGGTAAACATGTTGTTCCTGAATTTAAAGTATTAAAAGCAGAAAAAATGGGCATTGCAGTTTGTTGTGTATGGGACTGCATAGCCACAGACCAGTCAGGGTGCCAATGCTGACCCATGTACACAGCCAAAAGTGCCTACAATGGACATGTGAGCATCAGAACTGGACCAGTGAGCAATGAAAGAAGGTGATGAATCAAGTTTTCTTTCACATCATGTGGATGGCCAAGTGTGTGAGTGTCACTTACCTGGGGAAAAGATGACACCAGGGTGCCATATGGGCAAAAGGCAAGCAGATAGAGGCAATGTGAGGCTTTGGGCAATGCTCTGCTGGGAAACCTTGGTCCTTCCATTCATCTTACTTGACACATACTACCTACCTAAACATTGTTGCCGATCAAGTACACCCCTTCATGGAAATGGTATTCCCTGATGGCAGTGGCCTCTTTCAGCAATATAATGCACCCTACCACCAGTGGCGTCTCCAGCTTTCATATTTAGGGGAGGCACATGGGGGGACAGGAACAAAAGTAGGGGGGCCAACTATAAAAATGTGTATATATATATGCGTACTGTAAGTCGACGTCAATTGATGTTAGGGTAGTATACTGGCAGATTGCGGTGATATAGTGCAAGGTTAGGGTGATATACAATAGTGCCAGGTTAGGTGATATACAATAGTGCCAGGTTAGGTGATATACAATAGTGCCAGGTTAGGTGGTAGTGCCAGTTTAGGTGATATACAATAGTATCAGGTTAGGTGGTGGTAGTGCCAGGTTAGGTGGTAGTGCCAGGTTAAGTGATAGTGCCAGGTAGGGTGGTAGTGTCAGGTTAGGTAATAGTGTCAGGTTAGGGTGGTAGTGCCAGGTTAGGTAATAGTGGCAGGTTAGGGTGGTAGTGCCAGAGTAAATACATGACAACATGAATAGATAAGAGTCCTGTTCCCCTCTTCCTCCATCATCTGCACTAAAAGCATGAATCTATGACTGTCCCTGCTGCTGCAGAACCTCTTTCTCCCCCTCCCTGAAGTAAACAAAGAAAAAAAAAACTCACATAGGTGCGGGCAATCTGAGGATTGATTCTGGCTTCTTCTTCCTGGAACTGTAATCAAAATGTGATGGGTGGGAGGGGAAGAGGGAGGGGCTGCAGCACGGACAAAGCATTACAGCCTCACCGTGCCCATCATTGCAGCCTTACTGTGCCCATCATTGCCGCCTCACCGTGCCCATCATTGCCGCCTCACCGTGCCCATCATTGCCGCCTCACCGTGCCCATCATTGCCGCCTTGCTATGCCCTCATTGCCGCCTCACCATGCCCTTATTGCAGCCTTACTGTGACCATCATTGCCGCCTTACCGTGCAGAACACTGCATCTATCACACGAACTGGTTTAGGAGGAGGGCGGGACTTTTGTCATAGCGCAGCAGAACATTTCAAAGCTCCGTCCCCCGCTGTGCGTGAGAAGGAGGGAGGGGAGGAGAGCGCTGCGCTGCAGCCACGCACGGCAGAGCCCCAGGGCAGGCAGCCCTGGTAGGCCAGTCCGGCCCTGTTGGGGGGGCACATGGGGGGCCCAGTATGATGTTGGGGGTTAGTGCCCCCTGTGGCCCCAGGCTGGTGATGCCAATGCCTACCACAGTACAAAAATGGTTTAAGAATGGTTTGAGCAGAACACAAGGAGTTTGAGATGTTGACTTGGCCCCCAAATTCTCCAGATCTCAATCCAAGCATCTGATGAATGTGCTGGAAAAACGAGTCCTATCCACAGAGGTCCCATGACACAACTTAAAGGACTTAAAGGATCTGCTACTGACAACTTGTCGCCAGATACCACAGTATACCTTCAGTGGTCTACTGGTGTCCATGCCTCAATGGATCCGGGCTGTTTTGGCAGCAAAAGTTATTTTGTTTGGTGGCAAAAGAGGGACCTGCTCAATATTAGGAGGGTAGTTATAAAGTTATCGCTGATCAGTGTATATTTTAAAGGGGCTCTTTTGGCTATAGTTCTCCTTTGGAATACAGGAGTCCTGTGACCAGTTTCCAATAGTGGTGTAAAGCCTGCTGTCGGCTGACGTCACTCAGCTGGCCCAGGCTCGGGAAAGATCCTGACCATATGGTCAGGATCCCCTATGATGCCTGGACCAGCAGCTGGCTCAGCCTCCCAGCATGCCGCTGAGGGCCTGAGCCAGCCCCTCCTGCCCCCTCCACAGCCCGGTGCTGCAGTGTGGCTCTGGAGGGGCAGAGCAGAGAGCCAGTGACTCACAGTCACCACTCTCTGCTCAGAGCGGAGGGAGAGCTCTCAGTTCTCGGGGTAGAGCCAGCAGAGGACAGCTGCAGTCATCTAAGTGAGTTTGATTTTGCTTTTTCGGTGGAATCCCATACTTCTGAACCAGCTCCTCCTGCCCCCTCCACAGCCCGGCGCTCCAGTGAGCACTGGAGGGGCAGAGCAGAGAGCTGGTGACTGACAGTCACCACTCTCTGCTCAGAGCGGAGAGAGAGCTCTCGGGGTAGAGCCAGCAGAGGACAGCTGCAGCTGGGATTGGTGCTGCAGTCATCTAAGTGAGTTTGATTTTGATTTTTTTTGGTGGAATCCCATACTTCTCATTTATATCTATTTCAAAGTTCCATGTTAAAAAAAAACTGTCGCCAGAAACATTAACACAGAATATATTTCACTATATATAGTGGTTAATGTACAGTTATCAGCATTTATCATTCAGTAGTTTGTTACAGCATAATTACGATTTTGCGCTGTTAGTTAGAATTGTGTCATCGGAAAGAGTAATGTGTGGCGCACTTCATTATACACCATTCACAGATCTTACCATTCAATGCCTTGATGCATAGGAACGACAGTCTACTCAGTTTGACGCCGCTTTGGTTAATGTAGTCTAATTACAACCTAGCACTGACTGAGTTAATATATTGTAATTAGAGACATTAGCGAGCAAAGCGTCTCAAGAATTGGTTGATTTAGCTCAGAGCTCAGGCATTTCACGTGGAATGGGTTAATTAATCAGTTTATCTTGTTCCTGATTTGCAGCAATATAATAAAGCAATTACTTTATACATTACGGTTATCCCTGATATAAGCAGCAAATCCTCAGGGCAGAGCAGATTGTCGCTCTACAGGTGACTGACGTTCTGCCATCTTCTCTCATGCAATAAACAATCTGGTCATGATTCGAAACTTGTCCTCACAGCATGCAACATTAAGTGCGCCCCTCACAGCGGAGTGCGCCCGTCATCCATTGCAGCATGGTGGGCTCCTGGAGGGAGGCGAATTAGAAATCTGGTCTTCTGATAAGGAAGCTGCTGGTAGGAAAAAGATGTAGGGGGTAGTTCATGTACTTAGGCTCCAAAGACTATTTATGCCTCCCTTTCTGAGGCCGGAAGCAGGGGTACTTTTTACATTGTAATTCATATATTTAAAGCTGGAGTATATTCTGCTTATATTTTGCCTTTTTCTAGTTCCTACATCCCCTCTCAAACCATGCTAAAACAATTGAAAACCAAAACCTTGCCATCTTCATTACATACAGTGCCTTGAAAAAGTATTCACACCCCTTGAAATGTTCCACATTATGTCATGTTACAACCAAAAACGTAAATATATTTTATTGGGATTTTATGTGATAGACCAACACAAAGTGCCACATAATTGTGAAGTGGAAGGAAAATGATAAATGGTTTTCAAATTGTTTTTACAAATAAATATGTGAAAAGTGTGGCATGCATTTGTATTCAGCCCCCTTTACTCTGATACCCCTAATTAAAATCGAATGGAACTGATTACCTTCAGAAGTCACCTAATTAGTAAATAAAGTCCACCTGTGTGTAATTTAATCTCAGTATAAATACAGCTGTTCTGTGAAGTCCTTAGAGGTTTGTTAGGCTTAATGTACACTGGACGTTTTTACAACCTCTCCTGAAGGATTTAACTTGACAGATAAAAACCCACATTTAAAATGTCTGTTTTGCCACGTTTACATTCTGCATTTAGCGGTGTTTAGCGGCGTTTTGCTGCGATTGCGTTTAGAAGCGTTTGAAACGCGGTACCGCGTTTAGCTTCGGAAACTTCGGCGTCTGAACTCATCTTTTTGCCTTCAAAGAAAAGCCTCTAAAGGCAACCGCCTAAAAATGACATTAAACGAAACTGTGTACATGTACACATAAGATAACATTGGATGAGTTCAGGGGCAGCTGAAAAAAGCAGCCAACTGCCTCTGAATGTCCGTTTATCAGTAGCAGTGTACATGAGGCCTTAGAGAACCTTAGTGAACAAACAGCATTATGAAGACCAAGGAACACACCAGTCAGGTCAGGGATAAAATTGTGGAGAAGTTTGAAGCAGGGTTAGGTTTATAAAAAAAATATCCCAAGCTTTGAACATCTCACGGAGCACTGTTCAATCCAGCATTCGAAAATGGAAACTGCAAACAACTGCAAACCTACCAACACATGGCCATCCATTTAAACTGACAGGTCGGCAAGGAGAGCATTAATCAGAGAAGCAGCCAAGAGGCCCATGGTAACTCTGGAGGAGCTGCAGAGATCCACAGCTCAGGTGGGAGAATCTGTCCACAGGACAACTATTAGTCGTGCACTCCACAAATCTGGCTTTTATGGAAGAGTGGCAAGAAGAAAGCCATTATTGAAAGAAAGCCATAAGCAGTCCCGTTTGCAGTTTGCGAGAAGCCATGTGAGCATAGGTGTGCACACGGGGTGTGCCTGGGCACACCCTAATCCCCCCCCCCCCCTGTGCCAGCCAGGGCTTTTTTCTGGTGAAACTGCTGGGTCTGCTAATGGACACTCACTAGCAGTGACAGTGCTGCCAGTGAGACAATTTTGATTGGTATGTAGAGACTAGAGACTGACCTATGAGAACTTCAGTCGCAGAGGAAGCTGACAGCTGGCCGCATTTACAAATCTCTTACTGCAGATGGTGGAGTGATACCGCTGCACTCCGCCTGCCCTCCAGTGCCTCTTCTTCTGTCATTGGATAGGAGGTAAGCAGCAATCTAGTGGGGAGCATGGCCGAATCTAGGATGGAGGATCAATATTCAGCCATCAGAAATCCCCCCCCCGCATGAACAGGTGAGGAGAGAGGGCTCAATCCTCTCTGGCTCCTCCAGCCCCACTCACACTGCAATCCTTGTGTGCAGCCTGTGCCTGAGAAAGGGAGAAAGGAGATATGTGGGCAGGAGAGTTTAGGTATAGCAGCTGGCAGATCCGTGCGGGCTGCTACACCGATTCTCCTGTATGATCTTGCAGATACCAGCCAGGTGAGTGAGCAGTCCCTCATCTCCCCTCCCTCTCTCCCCCATCTGTCTCCCCCCTTCCAGGAGCTGCCAAGTTGATTTCTTGTCCAGCTAGCACTTAGGGATGCCTTAAATCTGATGTAAGGGGCACTATGCCATCCTTTAATGTCAGGGGGCACTGTGTATGCTCTGATGTAAGGGGCACTTTGTCATGCTCTGATGTCAGGGGAGCACTGTGCCATGCCCTGATGTCGGGACACTGTGTCATGTGTCATGCTCTGATGTAAGGAGGCACTGTGCCGTGCTCTGATGTCGGGGCACTACTGTGACATTCTCTAATGTAAGAGGCACTGTGCCATGCTCTGATGACAGGGGGCACTACTGTGTCATTCTCTGATGTGAGGGGCACTGTGCCATTATCTGATGTCAAGGGGCACTATTGTGCCATGCTCTGATGTAAGGGGGCACTGTGCTATTCTCTGTCAGGGGCACTGTGCCATGCTCTGGTGTCAGGACGCACTGTGTCATGCTCTGATGTAAGGGGGCACTCTGCCCCTCTGCGGGCAATCTGGTACTAACTGACACTGGCTGGCAGGGTCACGAACTGACACTGATGTCACTAGTGACACTAATACAGTGATCAATGATAATAATGTACACTGTACTAATGACACTGGCTGGGAAAGGGTTAACATCAAGGGGTTAACTGTGTGTCTAACAATGTGAAAAATTGTGCTGCTTTTACTTATCTGGCTGCTTTTTCCCCCTGCTTTTCAGAGAGAGGAAAGGGCCAGATCTCTATTTCTATGTACACCGTGTTCTGTGTGTTTGTGTGAAATATACATATATATATATATAACCTCTTGGGCATGGAGTTCACCAGAGCTTCACAGATTGCCCCTGGAGTCCTCTTCCACTCCTATATGACGACATCACGGAGATGGTGGATGTTAGAGACCTTGCGCTCCTCCACCTTCCATTTGAGGATGCCCCACAGATGCTCAATAAGGTTTAGATCTGGAGACATGCTTGGCCAGTCCATCACCTTTACCCTCAGCTTCTTTAGCAAGGCAGTGGTCATCTTGGAGGTGTTTTTGGGGTCGTTATCATGTTGGAATACTGCCCTGTGGCCCAGTCTCTGAAGGGAGGGGATCATGCTCTTCTTCAGTATGTCACAGTACATGTTGCATTCATGGTTCCCTCAATGAACTGTAGCTCCCCAGTGCCAGCAGGACTCATGCAGCCCCAGACCATGACACTCCCACCACCATGCTCTACTATAGGCAAGACACACTTGTCTTTGTACTCCTCACCTGGTTGCTGCCACACACGATTGACACCATCTGAACCAAATACGTTTATCTTGGTCTCATCAGACCAAAGGACATGGTTCCAGTAATCCATGTCCTTAGTCTGCTTTTCTTCAGCAAACTGTTTGTGGGCTTTCTTGTGCATCATCTTTAAAAGAGGCTTCCTTCTGGGAGGACGGCCATGCAGACCAATTTGATGCAGTGTGCGGCGTATGGTCTGAGCACTGACAGGCTGATCCCCCCCCACCCCTTCAACCTCTGCAGTAACGCTGGCAGCACTTATACATCTATTTCCCAAAGGCGACCTCTGCATATGACGTTGAGCACATGCCTCAACTTCTTCTCAGAACAAGCCTCGACCATGGCAAGGCCTGTTCTAAGTGGAACCTGTCCTGTTAAACTGCTGTATGGTCTTGGCCACCGTGCTGCAGCTCAGTTTCAGGGTCTTGGCAATCTTCTTATAGGCTAGGCCATCTTTATGTAGAGCAACAATTCCTTTTTTCAGATCCTCAGAGAGTTCTTTGCCATGAGGTGCCATGTCGAACTTCCAGTGACCCCTGTGAGAGTGATAAAACACCTTGTACCACTAAAGAGTCACATGACACTTGGGAGGGAAAATGACTATTTGGGCCCAATTTGGAAATTTTCACTTAGGGGTGTACTCACTTTTGTTACCAGTGGTTTAGACATTAATGGCTGTGTATTGAGTTATTTTGAGGGGACAGCAAATTTACACTGTTATACAAGCTGTACATTCACTACTTTACATTGTAGCATAGTGTCATTTCTTCAGTGTTGTCACATGAAAAGGTATAATAAAATATTTAAAAAATGTGAGGGGTATACTCACTTTTGTGAGATACTGTGTGTGTGTGTGTATGTATGTGTGTGTGTGTGTGTGTGTGTGTGTGTGTGTGTGTGTGTGTATATATGTGTATATATATATATATATATATATACACACACACACACACGTGTGTTTGAGCTTCTGTTCGGGGAGCACACCTATGCATGGGAGGGACACAGCAAACATGGAAGAAGGTGATCTGGTCAGATGAGACCAAAATTTAACTTTTTGGCCTAAAAGCAAAATGCTATGTGTGGCGGAAAACTAACACTGCACATCACCCTGAACACACCATCCCCACCGTGAAACATGGTGGTGGTAGCATCATGTTGTGGTGATGCTTTTTTTCAGCACAGACAGGGAAGCTGGTCAGAGTTGATGGGAAGATGGATGGAGCCAAATACAAGGCAATCTTAGAAGAAAACCTGTTATGCCGCGTACACACGGTCGGACTTTTCATCTACAAAAGTCCAACGGACGCTGACGGACTAAAGCTGGCTGGTAATCCGATCGTGTGTGGGCTTCTCCGGACTTTCAGCAGACTTTTTCAGCCTCAAATCCGACGGACTTTAGATTTGAAACATGCTTCAAATCTTTACGTCGTAACTACGACGGACCCCGAAATCCGCTCGTCTGTGTGCTAGTCCGACGGACAAAAACCCATGCTAGGGCAGCTATTGGCTACTGGCTATGAACTTCCTTATTTTAGTCCGGTGTACGTCATCACGTACGAATCCGTCGGACTTTTGTGTGGTCGTGTGTAGGCAAGTCCGTTCGTTAGAAAGTCTGCTGCAAGTCCGCCGAAAGTCCGCCGGAAGTCCGCCGGAAGTCTGTCGGACAGGCTGTCGGACTTTTGTAGACGAAAAGTCCGACCGTGTGTACGCGGCATTAGAGTCAGCAAAAGACTTGAGACTGGGGTGGAGGTTCACCTTCTAGCAGGACAACAACCCTAACCATACAGCCATATCTACAATGGAATGGTTACATCAAAGCATATTCATGTGTTAGAATGGCCCAGTCAAAATCCAGACCTAAATCCAATTATGAATTTGTAGCAAGACTTGAAAATTGCTATTCACAGATGCTCTCCATCCAATCTGACAGAGCTTGAGCTATTTTGCAAAGAAGAATGCAAAATCTTCACTCTCTAGTTGTGCAAAGCTGGTAGAGACATCCCCCAAAAAACTTGCAGCTGTAATTGCAACGAAAGGTGGTTCTACAAAGTATTGACTCGGGGGGGGGGGCTGAATACAAAATGCACACCACACTTTTCAGATATTTATTTGTAAAAAATGTTGAAAACCATTTATCATTTTCCTTCCACTTCACAATTAAGTGCGACTTTGTGTTGCTCTATCATATAAAATCCTAATACATTTACATTACATTTTTGGTTGTAACAAGACGAAATGTGAAAAAAAGGGGTATGAATACTTTTTCAAGGCACTGTACCTTATTTTAGACCCAGTGACGTTATTGTTGGGTCTCTGTGCTTCTCTATGCAATGCCAGCAGACCATAACTAGTGGGAGGAGCTGGTAAGCTGCTGTACATGGCTTCCTGAAAATATCACAGCTCCTTGGCTCAGTACAAGCAGTGAGTTGGCCCTTGAGAAGAGCTGTGCAAATATCAAAATACTTTGATGGGCAGATGTCAGTCTGGAGGCGTGGGCATTCCTAGGAAGGCTGTATTTGCATGGAGACCATCCTAGGTAACGCCCACATGAGATGCTGAACCTCCATGATTGAAAAAACTGAAATCTTATGAATTAAAGAGGTAGGCCAGGAACTGTAATGCCGCGTACACACGATCGGACTTTACGGCATACTTGGTCCGGCAATCATTTCGACAGACTTTGTAGAGTAGGTACGCCGGACTTAAAAACGGACGGACTTGGAAACACGATAACTCCAAAAATCCGATGGTTTTGAACGCGGTGACATACAGCATGTACGACGGGACTAGAAAAAGGAAGTTCAAGCCCCACTACGCCACCCTTTGGGCTCCTTCTGCTAATCTCGTGTTTATCTCGTGTTAGTAGAAGTTTGGTTAGAGACGATTCGCGCTTTTCACACTTCAGCTTATTTCGATCGTTTTCTGTGGTTCAGTTTGTGCTTGTGAGGTTTGTATCTGCTTTTCAGTGCGTGTTGGTCAGTTCGTAACCTGCGTAGCAGGCCGTTCTGGCCCGCTCATTCCTGATTGTCAGGTCGTTCTTCATAGGCCTTGCTGTTCTTCAGTGCGTTTGTTATAAGTTTGTTTGTTTGACCATCCGACCGTTTTGAAGCCATGTTGCCTGGATGTACTCATTCTCCAGATCGTGCTGCGTGGGGACTTAGTGTTGGGGTCCTGTCCATGAACAGGGCGAGGAGGAGTTCATGGATGAAGAATTGGTTGCGCCAGCGTGACCAGTTCTGTCACATGCCTTTGCTCCATGAGATCCGTGAGAATAATCCTGAGGATTTCAGGAATTATCTCAGGATCACGGACCCCGTTTTTGAACGTCTGCTGGCTATGCTGACCCCCTATATCAGCAGGCAGGATACCTGCATGAGGCAAGCCATCACTGCGAAGCAGAGGCTAGTTGCCACTTTACGTTACTTGGCGACTGGGAGAAGTCTTCAGGACTTGAAGTTCTTGACAGGCATCTCCCCCCAGGCTCTGGGGATCATAATCCCAGAGACCTGTTCTGCTATTATTCAGGTCCTGCAGAAGGACTATATGAAGGTAAGTTTTATCCTTTAACATTACATGATATGTATTTAATATTTGCTAATGTATTGTCTAAATGTCCTCGTTACCTAAATACCATGTTTGGAATATGCTGGGAATGTCCCCTTTATCTTCATGCATGCCTGTTTTTTTTACATTAATCATTTTTTGGCCTACATGCATATTTACCTTCAATAACCTCCCCACCATGCAATCCTGGGTCCATTTATACCTCTAGCCTATAGTCCCTTGAACAATGTATATTTTCAGCTCAAACACAACAAAGACCCAGCGCCAATGGTGGACTACCTGGAGCGCTCTAAACAGGACATGTGGTATATGACTTAGATATATCTCTGCCATGCCATGTACTCAGACATTTTGTATACATAAACCATAACCTATACAAAAAAGTGGAGGGGGGAAAAAAGAAGAAAAGGACCCCCCCGTGCAGCTGGACCAACTGTAGCTGGTAGATACAGATCATAACAGGGAACAACAAATAAAGCCCAGCGCTCAGGATGTGTTAAAAGCAAACTGCAACAGACATAAATCAATAAATGTAGTAATTTAATAAATCAATAATAAGTGTGAACTAACAGTAATAACTACTGAATGATAAAACCAAAATGTAGAAAACTGTTGCAGAAAGCACCACAGTAACACAGAATTAAAAAAACAAAATGACAAAATCTTGAGATATTAAATAGTATAGCACTAAGTTATAACATGTAAAAGGCACTTGCAGTAGCGGACAGTCAGCCCTCAAACAGGAGACCAGCACAGGAGATCCGTCCAGAAAAAATCCCCAACAAGAAGCAATGGGTGAGATGGTGGAAGCAAAGTACAGTACTTACAACAGAAGGCAATGGGTGGAGTGATGGGAGCAGAAAAACATGGCGAGGAGAGCACTCACAAACTTCCCGTGGTTTGTCCTCTTACCCCCTCTCCCCCATAATGGGTTAATTACTTTTCCCTTTTTTTTTCCCCCTCCCCTTGTGTTCCCTCCCCCAATTCACATTTATCTATTTAAACTTTGCGAGTTGCCTACTCCCTTGACTATGACAAAGCGCTCGTGCGCGAAACGCGTCATCAAGGCAACCCCAGGGCAGTGGCCCCAGCCAGAACCTTGTCACAGTGAGCATTGATCCATCCATCCATCCATCTACTATCCCTGTGAAACTACCGCCCGTCAAGTGCGTGACAGATATGTCAATTATTTTAATGGTCGGGGGGCCATTACAATGCAACGAGCTTTAAGATTTTAATAAAAAAAAAAAAATGTTGGCAACAATCTCTTGTTTTGATTCTTGTTTGCATTTAGTTTTGTCTGTCTCCTAGTGCACTTGTAGTGGCAAGTGCATTTCCCTTTAATTAATAAGGCCCTTTGTCACTGTAACCACACAAAAAATATAACAAACTGTTATTGATAAATAATAAGCCACACACATTGTAGTAGTAAAAACATTTTACTGTGTGCACATTGAAAGGTGCATTTTGTTTGAACGTGCTTGTTTTTTGGGTTTTTTTTTTTTTGGGTAAATATATATATATATATATATATATATATATATATATATATATATATATATATATATATATATATATATATATATAATTTTTTTTTTTTTTTAATTTAGGCATATTTGTGTAAAATATACATTTGGCTTGACAACAGGGTTTTTAAAAACATAAGAACCAAAAATAACAGGAACTTACAAAGTTCAACATGCTAATAACGGTGCTGGTGATGTCACCCATGTAAAACAAAAATTTGGCAGATGCTCACAATTTGTGATTAAAAAATGTTCAAGTCAACATGTGCTATCTCCCATCACGGGGGAGCAATGGACGTGTTTTGTGTGTGCAATCCCTTTGTTTCTCTCACCAAATAACATTATTCTGATGAAGGGGTTGCAAACACAAAACAAGTACATTGATATCCCCTGATGGAAGATAGCACATGATGACACACCGTGTGCATCAGCTAAATTTTTTCATTAGGATTTATCAAGTAAAAACATTGTTTAACAATAAAACTTGACAATGAAATGAAGAACATGATTGATGTTTTTAGGCAAAAAGTCATTAAATTCTGCCCAAAACATCAATCATGTTCTTCATTTCCTGTTGCATGCTGTCCAGCCAATTTCTCATGCTGTCAATTTGGTCACGCATTCTATCAATTTGGCCGTTCCACACCATTATCTGCCCAATGAGTCCTTGTGTACTGTCTGTGCTAAATGGCTCCGCCGCTTGGCCTTCCACAACCAGAACATCACCTAAAATTTGTAATTAAAAAAATTTTGTAAAATATGCATGCCTAAATAGATTAATTTAAGCTGGGGTGTCAGTCGCTCACTTGGTGGGGTTGAAATGTCGCACACTTCCTCCACCTCTCCTTCCTCCAGCTCGTCGGGTGGGCGTGGGCTGGGGCTTGGGGTAATTTCAGCTGCAGGGGGGGTCCTGGGATCCTTGGACTGTTGTCTGAGTCTTTTCTCCCCTATGAGAATTAAACAAAAGGTATAGTTAAAACACAGTGATATTTCAGTCTTGAAAAACGAATACGAAACGTTGGTTAGAAGTTGTGGACAATTGTCATTTTGTTGCCCAAAAAATTTGGGAGACAGGATTAAAATTCACTCTGCCCAAAAAATTCTCTGGTGTCACATAGTACACTAGTGCTCGTGAGTCCAGATGTGGAAACAGCTGCTGTGTCCTGTCCTTACATTACTGAATTATTTTTTAATAAGCATTTTATAGTTGCAAACACATCTACACAACATCACCACATTTTTGGAATATGACAAATTATCAAGACCTAAATGTATGTCCAACCCTGGACCATCGTATTTGTGAAAAAAAAAAAACGTCATTTTCTTCGTATCATATGTATTTTCAAAAGAACGGTCTTTACGAACGATGCTGTATAAACGAAAAGCATATGGATCAGCATGCAATTTAAGTATCTCATTAGGAACACACAACAAATCTTCACATTTTGCTGGATACCAGCCAGTAGTTCATTGTTGACACGGCTAGAGGATATAAAAAATGTAATCTTTTTTTAGTGAAAGCTGGCTGAATTATTGGCAAAATAATAATAATATAACCCTTAATTTCTAATGTATATACTAAGTTTCAATAGCTCTCAACTGTCCCTGATTTCGAGTGACTGTCCCTGATTTGGAACAAAGTCCCTTTGTCCTCCTCATCTGTCCTTCATTTTGGTCTGATCTATATAGTTATATATAAAACTCACCATTTGTCTTTCAAAAAGTGTTTCTCAGTGCTAAACATTTCATGCAATTTCTAAATTGCTGCATTTGTAAATTTCAAAAGCCAGTATAAAGGAAAAGTGGTAAAAAACACTTGTGGGTTTAACTAATCATTTCTTTTTGTATAATTCTACTTTAAGCTGGTGTGTCCTATGCCTTCATGCTTTTACTGATAGGTGTTTCTCGTTCCCATCTCAAAAAGTTGGGAGGTGTGAGTTTCTATACATATACAGTATATTATAAAATGTATTCCATAGACTTGAACCAAGACACTCAAACCTAAATATGGCCATACATTAGTAAAATTGCATTTAACATTTTTCCTTTGAAGAACATTCATTTGATTTTCTAGTCATTAATGGGGTCAAATCGACATTCATTTTCAACCAGAGTCATGAAAAAAATTGAAGGAGCAGGAAAGAAACTTTTTTTTTTTTTTTTTTAAATGAACTTCCAAACAGCGTATTGAAAATTGAATGTTGAAAGCAAATTCAATTTTGAACTAATTTCGAATGACATTCATCAAGTCATTGAATGTACTGAGAATATTCTTACAAATGTTTGTATGTACTGTATATTTGAAATAGAAAGTTCAGTCAAAAATGTAAAAAAAAAAAAAAAAAAAAATCTGCACAAGGGGCATTACTTACACAGTATAACAAATATGATGTGTCCCACGTGCTGCTGGCTCCTGCTTTAGTTGAAATCTTTCATCCTCCAGTCCCCCGTCCCACCCCTGCAACTACTGTATAACCACTTCAATACCGGGCACTCTCACCCCTTCTGCCCAGGCCAATTTTCAGCTTTCAGTGCTGTCACACTTTGAATGACAATCACATGGTTATGCAACACTTAGCGCATTCCTTTGGTTTTATTTAATCACCACTAGGTTTTCTATTTTTTGCTAAACAAATGATAAAAACATTTTTACTTAGTTTTTTACATTTTTACTTAGTTTTTGTTATAAAATTTTGCAAATAGGTAATTTTTGTTCTTCACTGATGTGCTCTGATGAGGTTGCACTGATGGGCACTGATGAGTCTGCACTGATGTGCACTTATCAGGCTGCAATGACAAGGTAGCACTGATGGGCAGTCACTGAGGAGGCTGCACTGATAAGCTGCATTGATCATCAGGGCACTGATGATCAGTGCCCTAATGATCAGTGTAAACACTGTACTCACTGTAAAAAAAGAAAAAATGAAGTAGATGTGGCACTGTTCATTTAATAGGTATAATGTTAACTTGACTGAGAATTGGATGATAGTGATATAAAACAGTGATTCAATTGAGTGATTCAAATTAGAAATACTATAATCAAAATGTGCTAACTTACACCTATAATAAAAAATATAACAACTAATGGTGGTATATAAATGTAAAAATGTAAAACATTTTTTTCTGTTCCAAGTAAACTTGATATACAATCATGTGCAAAAATGTGCATACAAATGGTGAACATGAAATCCCAATACAAAATAGGAATACAATTAATTAAATAAAATAAAAACTTCCATTGTGTTAAATGATTAGTGTCCAATTAAGGTGCTTAGTGCTAGTGAAAAAAATATATAATATTAAAATAACGCTGATCTAATTTCCCCTTCAGAAGGTGATCACAGCATACGTGACTTATCCGCGCTCCTATTGTGACTGCACTCACCGGAATTTTCTTACCCGCCTGGGGTATAAGGCATTCACAGTATTTGCCACTGTGTAGTACCCTGAGAGATGGCCAGCCCGAGATATTTTGGTGATGTTCCACTCATATACCATGTAAAGGAGAGAAGGATCCCAATAGTGTAATACTATTAACCTTTCATTTCAGTAAAAAGATGTGGAAATGTACTCACATTTAGACACAAACAGTTAAGCATGTATTGCTGACACTATTGCCGGCGAGCGAAAGTGGTGCAAGAACTTGTGTTGACTCCGCCCTGCGCGTTTCGTCACTCTGACATCATCTGTAGCATACGCACTTATACACACTTATCTTAAACTGTACTCACTGTGCCCTGTCAGACTTGCCAGTTATCGGCTCTCCTTTCCTCACGCAGACACAGTAGTCACAGAGCGTGCTTGATGCATGCCCCAAGTGGCAGGCAGGAGGCGCGCACAGGGGAGGATGACCATACGTCCTCCTAGAACTGGAGAGCTGGGCTGTAGCCATCTTTTAGCTGTAGCAAAGGCAGGAACAGGTTAATAGAGCTGAGGGACCTGTCATAGGCACTCCTCAAAAGTCTCAACCATACCCGCCCTTTTCCACCCCGCCTCCTCCATAAAAGCTGTACCATAGCTTCTATGAATCAAAGGTGATCTATGAATGGAGGATGAGCAGAGTGTTAGGTCCGCCTTCTCCTTTCATAGACCGGTTTTAATAATTCATAGAAGCTATAGTACAGCTTCTGTGATTTTTTTTTTTTTTTTTTTTACAAAACGTAAGCTTTCAGCTCAAAGTTGAATCACAGGAGCAACAGATGTGAAGGAAAATTACTCTAATTACTCTAGGGTCATAGAAAGGGGAAAACCCTGCCTTGCTTTACTCAATATATTAAAAAAAAGTTTTCAGAACTATTCCACTTTAAAGCCCATTACTGTAAAAAAAAGAAAAATGTTATGTTTGAGAATTCCGCTGCAAATTGAATTTCCATTTGACAAACTCTGTATTTTTCATTCCAGCTTATTACTGCATTCTGTTATTGCACTGCTCGGTTTTCCAGCAACGGGCAAAACTTCTTGCTGCTTGCTTATTTTTCTGTTAATGGTTTTGATGTCAGGTAAACGAAAAGCTAATAATTAGATTGTTTTAGGAAATGAGGAATATAAACTGTAGCCATAGAACGAAAACACCAATATAGCTTAAATAGGAAATATTGGCTTTTTTTTCCCGTGATCCATACAGGGCTCAAACATTATTGCACTGCCTAATGAACCAGACAGAACTCTCAGCTACTCTTATACACAGTTTCCTATTGATGAACTTTTTGTATTATTTCTAGCAAGATGGAAACAATGTAACAAATATCATTAAAGAAAGCGCTTCACTAAAAATGCACAGAAAAACAAAAGTGGTAGTAAAGTCCATTTTTTCAGTTGTACCTACAGGTAAGCCTGTAATAAGGCTTACCTATAGGTACAGTGAATATCTCCTAAACGTGCACCATTTTGGAGGTGTTCACATTTGTAGCAGCCGGTGACGTCTCTGGCGCATTCACACTGCGCTCTGAATTGATGGCACTCTCCAGTGTGCCATCCATTAAGGGCACTGTGCCACAGGCAAGACTCCTGTGTGCATGCGAGGGAGTATTTAAATAGCCGGAGCCCGTGATCCCGGAAGGAAGACCAGGTGAAGATGATGGAAGCCCTGTAAGGTATAACAGCATGCCACTGGAGGGATCTGTTTCACAGATAAACATGGGCATAGATAAGGGTGGGGTCCGGGGTGTTCAAACCCCCCAGGGCCAAAATGAAATGCATAGTGTTCCTGCTCTGCAGCCGCACATGGCACCAGCAACAGGTAGCACTGCAGTCAGTGGCACACAGAGTGTAATAATGCCACTGCAGCAAGTGTAATAGATTATTAGGCATACCCGCACGCACGCTGTGGTACACCGCCAGGTCAGTCTATCGAGCTCGGGCTGAAGGCTGACAGATCTATCACCAGGCAGCACACTGAGCACAGTGGGAGCCAGCGGTGCGCGTAATCCTGCCCACTGCTCTCTACACCCGGTATTCCCGTTGACTTGCAGTGTCACTTGGGAGATGAGTTTTGCCTGGGCCCTGGAGCTCAGAGGCCTTGTACAGTGCTGTGTAGCCGCCGGCCCTCCACATGAATGAACGACCGTGACTAACATGTTTCACGTGCCTGCGCTTTGTCACTTTGACAAAGGACTTTGACAAATCGCAGGTGCGTGAAACATGTTAGTCACGGTCGCCACGGCAACATCGAGCTTACGTACCGTCCAGCTTCTTGCGATTTCCAGCTTCCGGTTGTGACTCCATTCCCCGGCTTCTAGATCCAGCCCCTGTCCGTCCGAAGGGTTTCCTGTTATGCCAGGCACCTGTATGTCAGTCCGGCATGCTGGCTGTGTCTGCTCCGTTGTGACACGGGATACCACACTCCCCCTGGCACAGAGCGCAAGTGACGGCAGCATTGTATCCAGCTTCTGCATTGCAGGGAACGCCGCATCCACCTTCCACATCCCCTCCAGCATGGATGTTATCTACAGTCGAGCCAATGGTTGCAGCACAACGAGTGGTCACCTTGGATTCCACATCCCTCCCTGCACAGCTGAAATATTGAGCCTCCCCCCGCTCAATATATGGAATATATTTGCCGATATTAACCCCTTGGCAGCTGGTGGTATTGTAACTATTTTTCAGTATATTTCAGCAATGGAATTGATGTCTTCCTATTGAGTTTTTATATTCGATCTTTTCCATTTGATTGTTGTGACTTTTAATCTATTTTGCCGTGCATTTTATGAAACTTATCTTAGCTTCACATTTTCAGTCCTTTTATTTTTCTGGCCCCATTTGAGCGCTGTCTGTTTGTGTATTACTGATGCTCACTTTTTCCTAACAGTTGACAGCTGCACTGGACTCCAGTTATTTCTCCTTTTACATTGGTCATGACATCATGATAATTCTCCAATGACTGCCAATTTTAGTGCTTGAGGTCTGTGTTATCTCTTTCTCTTCTGGCCTAGTCTCAGAGAGTCTCAGAGAGTGTCCTCAGACTTACCACTGCTCAGACTGCTGAGCTGCTGCTGGCATTCTGTTATTCATACTAGGTAATCATGAGTCAGTGAAAAACTGTCAGTGATTCTGTGCGGCAACTGGCAAAGTATGTGATTGAGGCTGGCTGGGCTAAATTTTGCATTGCTTGTGTTACTGACAGTTGACTGAGGCTCAGCTGAGTTTTCTATTGCTTGTGTTACTGACAGTCCAGTCTGGCACTGGCATACCTGTGGTGCTCACCGACTTACTGATTCTGCAGTTGGCACCACAACATGTCTGCCAATGCTAGAGCCAGGCTGGACTACCTGCTGCCCTCAGTGGCATGCCTTGGCCCTGTTTTACCCCTGGTTCATACATTTGTGGTGCAGGAAACGCTGCGATCCCTGTGCATTTCCTGCACCGCATTGCAATCACAATGTGTTTTTGATCTGCTGCAGGCGTCAATTCAAAGTTAACAACCCCCAAAAGAAGGTCACAAACAATGTTTGTCTGAACCAGCTTGCATGGTTGTTTTTCAGAAAAAGGTGCCTGTACTTCTTTGGTGCAATGCGGTGCAATTCAGCCCATTCAAAATGGAATGCCATGCAGTTCCTGTGCACTTCGCATGCAAACTATAGTGTGAAACCAGGCTTACTGTGTTGATTGCGGTGCAATCAAGGCCCATTCATTTTGAATGGGCTCAAATCGCACCAAAGTCATGCATGCACCAATTTTGGAACCACACTGCAACCGGTTTGCATGGTCGTTTTGTGAATGTAGCCTAAAGAAAAGTTAGTGTATTCCTAGCAGGTCATTTTTCAGTTGAATATTTTTTTTTTTTTTTTTTTTATTCTGTGATTAATTGGCAATTAAGCACATGTGAACACAGTGAGTGTGCTGCCTTACACAAGATGGTGCCCTTTGTAATGTCCCAGTAAGATTGGCTATTACAGTGCACCATCCTGTGGTAGGCAGTGCAATCCCCCTTTTTTTTTTTTTTTATCTGTAAAAGTTAAAGTCAGGGAGTGCTCTGTCTGACATAACATGGTGCACTTTGCACCATAATAGCCAACCTTACTGAGGACGTGCAAAGGGCACCATATCCTTGTTGGTAGGCAGCACACTCACTTTGCACCTATTTTGTTTGGACACTAATACTGGACAATAGCCAACCTCACTGGGCGGCGTTCATAAAAACTGGAAGAAGTAAAAAACTGAGGTTCGATTTGCTAAAGGACCTGATTAAATAGAATTAAGGATGTGGTTGCTTACAAGGGGCAACACATCGTTTTTCCTTTTTTTCTGTCTTTATAATTTTGGCACAATTTATTTTATTTAAAAAGACTTTTACTTAGTACCGGCTGCTGAACCCCCCCCCAGAACAAAAAATTATCCACGGCCCTGCAGGTAAGCCTTTCATAATGTGTTTTAACCGACTTTACTACCGCTTTAAGTATTTTAAATGAGTACTTACAGTGTTTTTATTCTCCAGAAATGATTTTCCGAGTGCCTACATGGCAGCATACTAACTATAGAACCCCTCTCCTATCTCCACCTATAGGGCCAGTTTAGATGTTTAAAAGAGAATGCGAGAGGCCCGCAGTATTCAACGCAACTACTGTATACTAAGAACCAGGCACCAGGGAAGGGAATTTACAGTAAGTATTAGATGCAATAATCTGGTTTCCAGGTATCTACATGAAAGCATTTAAGCAATACATACCTAGGAAGGGTAATGCGAAGGACACAGAAGCTTGAATTTGTTTGCCAAATATGATTTGGGGATTGACTTTGTGGTGCTTGAGGAAGGTATGATGTGACAACCAGCTCAATGCTTCAAAGATTGATTCTGAGAGACCTTTGCGTGCGCCACTCAAGCAGTCAAGATGGATCTCATTGAATAAGTCGTCACCACTACTGGAGGATCCTGCCTGACAGCCCTGTATATCTTTTATGAGAGTTTTACTATCCATGTGGACAGAGTCCTTGAGTTTGTTTTTTTTACCCTGGAGATCTTTTGGAGATCTGAATGAAGATGTAGCTTGAAGATATGTGTCAGGTCACCTGGGACCAGGTGACAGATGCACTCTGTAGGAGTCAGAAGTGCACCGCTAAGGCAGTGGACCCTAGGACTGACTGCTGAGGATTGAACCCTGAAAGGTTCAGGACGCAGGTCTACAGGATAACTAACATGGATCCCAGTGGGAGCTAGAGCATAGATTCCTCAGGGCGCGGAGTCTAATGCCCCGTACACGGTTGGATTTTCCGATGGAAAATGTCCGATTGGAGCGTGTTGTCGGAAATTCCGACCGTGTGTGGACTCCATCGGACATTTTCCATCGGATTTTCTGACACACAAAGTTGTCGGAAATTCCGATCGTGTGTACACAAATCCGACGGACAAAGTGCCACGCATGCTCAGAATAAATAAAGAGATGAAAGCTATTGGCCACTGCCCCGTTTATAGTCCCGACGTACGTGTTTTAAGTCACCGCATTTAGAACGATCGGATTTTCCGACAACTTTGTGTGACCGTGTATATGCAAGACAAGTTTGAGCCAACATCCGTCGGAAAAAATCCTAGGATTTTGTTGTCGGAATGTCCGAACAAAGTCCGACCGTGTGTACGGGGCATTAGAGCCAGCGGGTGTTCACCAGAGCCTCTAGTGGTGATGATGGACTGCGCTGTAGTCTGGCTCCAGGTCGCGACCCCCAGGGTCCCACAGCTCACGCTCACCGTAGACTACAAGAGAAGAGGAAGGAGGCAGCAGGCTGGAACGACAGGGAAGTAAGGGGTAAGCCAAAGGTCAGGGCGACTAGCAGACAAGGATAAACATAACACGCCAAAGGTCAGGGTAACAAGCAGACAGGGAGAGTCGAGAACAGGCCAAAGTCGGTAACAGGAATCAGACGTAGGAAACACAGCAAGTACACACGGAGGCTAACACACGAAGGTTGATCAGCACTGCTGGCTTGCAGTGCACAGGTTAATATAGGGTTCCCTGATAGGGCCTAGGGTGGGGCCATGCTTAGAGGAGAGGTTATAAAACCAGTCAGGTGAGAGGCAGCTGGTCTTTAGAGATGAACACATGGAGACAGGTAAGCTGACAGAGAAAACTCTTTTGCATAACCATGACAATATGATCTTAAAGTGTGGAAAACATCATGTTCTTGTAGAGAGATGTTGCTTCTACCATTGTAAAAGGAAACCCTTCTGGAACCTGCTGAGTAAGGATGAGCTCTGGCGTGTTCTCAGGCTATACATGCCGAGCCCGCCACGAACTCTGCACTGCACAGCGCTAATCACAAGCAGTGAGACATTTCCCGATGTGCGGCTGCAGAGATCGGGAAATGTCTCACTTCCTGTGATTAGCGCAGCGCATTGCCGACTTCCTGATGGGCTCGGCACGTGCAGCTTGCGAACACGCCGGAGCTCATCCTTACTGCTGAGTTGCCAGTGTGCCACAGGCACCATCAGTATGTAGGAGGCTATGGTCCACAGCAAGCCAAAACTTTTGGGGGGTCATCATAACTGATGATATTGTTTTATGAAGCTTTGACTTAATTGAACATATCTTCTGCAGAGGTAGTAAAATGAGTGAGAGACCCTGCAGTAATATCCTTTTTACCTAAGACTAGAAGAAGGATGTCCCTTACATTCTGATTCAGTCTGTCTGGGTTCAGACTCTACTAGATGCACTCCCACATTTTTAGGATAAATTCCCCACAAAGAGGGTGAGCCATTACTGTGTTTTGGGGATTGGGTGATTCCCAGCTAGGCACAATTATCCTTAATATATTATTTATTTTTATGTGGCCTCTGTATGTGGGTCTTCAGCTCATGCGCATGCAAGAGTTGGGGGTGGTTCCTCCTCTGGGAGTTGCCTGGATGTGGAGGAGATAGAGTCTCACTGATGCACACAGAAATTCCCAGAAGACCATTTTACAATAGTTGGGGGAACTATTGTCCATTATCGGTGTGGAGATGGCAAGCGGAACTGCAGAATGACGCACATTTGTCTGCCAGATTAACCAACTGCTATCATGGATTGTTATCTAGAAGTGGTGGGAAGGAGGTAAGCCATACACTGATGAACATCTTCCTGCTAAGCATGAGTGCTATAATTTACATTGTGTTCCAAATTTCACTGCATACAGTACCTTTACAATAATTTAAAAAATATATTTCTTATTTTAGATTCTTCTCCTCCAACCATGAGCAACTCATCACAACAAAATCCTCAATAGCCCACTAGGTAAGGGGCCACCGGTTTAAGTAATTTTAAAAATACTTTACACCTATATCTGGTGGGAATGCCCCCTGTACTAAGAATTTGGGGCTAAAATTCTTACCATCTACTTCAGGACCATAGAAACACATGTAGCGGTACTCCGTGAGGGCTGCTTATAGACTCTGTACCCCACTGGTTGCCTTGTGTCTGCAAATCCTCCATCACCTCTGACACCCTGGGTTCAGTCATCTTACCAACTGTACTAATAAGAGACTCGCACAATATTAACGAAACTGTTCCAGTTTGTTTACTGTATTAGTAAGAACACAGAAATAGGTATATTTTAACACTGCAATATGAAAAAGGCACACTTATATGAACACTATGGCTTTATTTATGGAAAAGGTAATATAGTGGTATAAATCACAAAAACCTACGTGAACAGGTCAGCAGAACGGTAGAGAACTGGCACTGAATTTCTTATGTCAGGCTCACTCCCTTCTGTCTCCTTAACCTATAGGCCATTAAGAATTTCACAACATGGAAAGCACAATATGCAAACTTTTATATTCAAATTGGCTAGCTTCTTTTAAATAGAGTCCAAAGAAACTAGAGCAGATGCAGAAAGGATAAAAAAAGAGTGGAAGGGTTATTATTTGAAATCCAGGTGTCTTCAGCTAGCTTTGATGTAATGTGATTAAGGTAATCCTTGATAGTAGGGTATAGCAAATTTAGCAGATCATTATGGTATCCTTACTTTAATCTCCTCTTGTAAAATCCTAGTGGTGTTGTATCCAGTAAACTACAAGAAGCAATAATGTGAACAAGGCATAGATGTATGCTTACAGTGTTTGCTATAGTATAAGAAATTACTAAAAGTGGCACTACAAATACCACCATTCGGAGCTGAATAAAGAATGTCTGTAAGCAGTGTCTTACAGCAACTAAATGGGCTATGCCCGCTCACCACAATGGACACAGATACAGCTGGCAATGATGTAGGTGAAAAAAGACTTTCAGGAACTCTCTCTTTGTATCCTGCTCTGGGAAATGGCGTCCGCTTCGCCACGCTGTGGCCTACCCATACCTGAAGTGCAGGCGTCTCTGGATAACCTGTAACAACCTCCGGTCTGCTGTAGGGGAGAAGGAATGATGTCTACAGAGGTCTCTCTGGGTATAGCTGAAGGGGTCCCCGCTGAGTAGGCCGCGTACCACAGCAACTCACTGTCACACAGACCTCCTGCTGGCAGAGTCAAACCGGTGTCCTAAGAGAGCAGTGTAGGCCCCAGACAACCCTTTTATATCCTCTCCCAGCAGCCTGTTCTGTCTTCTCAGCATTCTGGTAGTCGTAGTTCAGATCAGTCCTGCTGGCATTGAAACTTCAGCATTCTGAACTACACATCCCACGATGCTTTGCTCTAAGATTTGCCAAAAGAAAAAGGAAATGACACATGGAGTCCAGCCAACACTAGAGGGAGACAACTCCACGTTAATAACACCACACAATGTCTCTGAATTGCAGGCATAATAGCCAGCTCCTGGCTACACACAAATTTCTAATGTACTGAAAATTGTACTGTGTTGTACCTGAGGTCTGGAAGGATAATCAGGCTGGATCACTATCCTAAGTCAACCAATTGACAATACTCTACAAATTGCCTCCTATGTCTTTTTGGCCTATGCACAGTCGATGTCTTACGAATGTTTTATGTTCTGGTTTTTCAAAATTGAGATAAGTCCACTTTTGTGCATCGTGGATATTATGTATCCTGTCTTTTCAAGCTTTGTACTTTGATATTTTGACAAAACTTTAATGAAATAAGATTAAACTTCAACTCTTCCAGCCCTGTCCAATCCATCTAATCCTTAGATGGCATGTCAACCGATATGGGGTTTCAACCTCCTTTCGTGATCTTCGGTTCTTGACCTACAAATTAACAAGGATTTAAGGAAGTCATGCCAAATGGTTAAACGAGCGCACAAACCATCAACTGCTTTAACAGTAGCAGGAACAATAACAACTTGGACTGAGATTTTAAAGAAGGTGGTAGCTCAGGATTTTCCCAAGTAGCAAATCATCCGTGACATGGACAAGTTAACACTATCAATGGACTTCATCAGAGAGACGACATTAGATACTATAGAAGATCTCAGAAGGGGAGATGATTCGTTCAGTTACAGACCAAAAAGTTTTGTGACTGGAGCCCTGAGGCACGAACCCGTGATGAAGCTGCTGTAAATTATGATGACAAAACTTTTCAGGTCAAAATTAGAAACAGAGAGCTCTAGAGTAAATGAGGGCAAGTCAGGTTTACTTCCCCAAATACCATCCGTGTCTTTTTGACTCACAAGGTGCATTTGAGGCCAGATTGGCTCATTTTCCACACATCTGAGTGGACCAGTGCTTGCATTTCTGGGAGGTCTTAACAGTCAATCGCAGTAATTTCTACAGCTTCAAGCATCTTCTTTATCACAGTGCTAGGCCCTGCCACTGTGGGAAAAGATCTAAAAGGTTCACAGGGATCTCAAGGTTGCAGATTGAGGGGCTTCAGAAGTCCTATGTAGAGCAGAGAAAGTTGGTCTTGCAGCTTTCTTTGGGTTTTGGTATTCCCAGATCAGAGTCTGGAGTACAGAGACTTCAAAGAGCTTTGGGAGGGAGGAAGCCTCTGATCCTGTGTCCTGGTTTTGCCGGAGACCAGTAGGGTGTGTGTGTGCACATGTGAACAACCCTTATAATAACATACCTGTCAGTAGTTCAAGGCACTACCTTCTCTCTGGAGTCCATGAGGCTGTGAGGGAGCAGCCAGAGTGTGCATGTCTGCACGGTGAGCCCAGAGAGTGTACAGAGGATGTACTGTAACCACAGGTGTGCTGTAAGTCAGTTTGAAGGACCAGGCAAAGGCCAAAGCTTGAGGCCCGAGCAGCAGTACTGCAGAAAGGGGAGCCAGCTGAAGATCTTTTATTTTAATGTTGGCAGTGATGGTGGAAACCCCTGCAAGGATAGCTTTTTTTTTTGTTTGTTTGAGCTGAACTCTTTCTTTTCATTTTAATAATTGTTGTGACCAATCACAATTTTAAGTGGTAGAGAGCCACTCCAACTGGCTTTATATCTTTTGCCTGTGATCCACTGTGCACAATCACAGGACTCTGCATGCACAGGAGCTCAATTCCTAAAAGACATGCCAGCACATCCTCCTGGAACAACAGGGGAGTGGACTGGCCATAAAGGTACATTTTTTCACTTTACAGCTGAAATGATAACCAGGAAATTTAGAAAGGGTGCCTCAAGCCTCAATCCAGCCAATTTACATCTTCTCTTTTTTCAGAAGCTTGTTTTTGGCCACCACTAGAGGGATCTGAAGAGAAGAAAAGAGGAACTGCTGATCTAACCAAAATGCAAAGTTCATCTTTTAGCACCCTCTAGTGGTGGGACAGATAGAAAACATACATTTAAAAAGTATACACTTAAAAAAATATATAGTTTCCCTTTAAAATGGAGTTAATTGTTAAAATTTATATAAACCCAATAATTAAAGGGTTGCTTCACCTTTACAAAAAAAGGTCCCCACTGTGCCCACCTCTGGGGATGCAGAACCGTCAGCAACCCTGCAGCCACTCCAACAAACAAAGGATTAAAATCTCTTTTCTCCAAAGGCGCTTTCAGGGCGTACCAGATGGAATCTAATTTGTCAGTGTTAGGTCGCCTTTACATTTTTTCTGTAATGTGAGTCAACATGTTTATTAGCACTTTCTAAGTTTAAATATGTTAATGTATTTCAAAAGTAATTTTCAAATATTCAGGTTTTATTAAAATAATACCTATTTATCCTGCTATAAAAGTCCTCCTTCAGGCATTTTCTGTTAGGGAGAGAAGATAACTCTTAGTTGTGTTCCTGACTTGTCACCTAGTCCCATGGGCAGTGGATATTCCCACATATATTACTCAGGCATGGTCCACTGTTGTCACCATCAGGATACCAACCCTGAGAAATGCCAGGAAGCCTTCGATGGAGGCCATAAACATAGGAAGTAGATGTGAACAGGCTTCTGAAGAGCCTAAGATGTAATAAATAATGAAAAAAAAGGTAAAAATAGTATTTTATTTAAAAAAAAATGGCAATTATTTATCATTTATACAGTGTTTTAGTAAACTAAGTGTCATTTAGTTGGGGTTTACGTCTAATATAAGGGAGCGTTTTTCTGCCTACAGTCATTTTTGATGCCTTGACATGAGCACTGGGCTTTTGATGAATCAGCCACAGCCTCTGTAATGTGTATGTGTGATTATGCATAGCTGCAATATTCAGAGATCTATTTAGACCCATCTTAAGTGTGCCTCCAAGTGAAATCTTAAGACGATCTTTCTTTTCTTTAAAGTGCGGCAATATAAAAGAGTCAGCTAACATTAAAGAAGTCATAAAAGGCTTTGCTGAAACTGAACATCTTCATCTAAATTCCACGACAAGATTATTATATAGTCTTTAGCCAACTGGGAGTCACAATCTTACATGGGCCTGTAAATATCAAATAATATCAAATACAGGGAACTGGAGCTCTGAGTTCTGAGTAATAAATTACATATGCATGAAATATATTTTATGCGAAAACCAATTTAGTTTAATAACTGTTTGTGATAATGTAACAAAAACAGATGTGCTATCCAAGTATCTAGACCAGTGTTTCTCAACCTTTTTGCCTTCAGGCAACCCTTGGCAAAAGATTTGAGATCTTGGGGAAACCTTGAAAAACAATTTCAGATATACAGCTCACTGAACGTTGGATCTGATCAGCCAGGCCTGTAGATATTTTTTTGTTCTGGGGGGGGTTCAGCAGCAGGTACTAAGTAAAAGTCTTTTTAAATAAAATAAAATTATAAAGACAGGAAAAAGGAAAAACGATATGTGTTGCCCCTTGTAAGCAAGAACATCGAACCTGATTTCAGTTTTTTCCTTCTTCCAGTTTTTATGAACGCTGCCCAGTAAGGTTGACTATTGTCCAGTATTAGTGTCCAAACAGAATAGGTGCAAAGTAAGTGTGCTTCCTACCAACAAGGATATGGTGCCCTTTGCACCTCCTCAGTAAGGTTGGCTATTATGGTGCAAAGTGCACCATGTTGTGTCAGACAGAGCACTCCCTGACTTTTTTAACTTTAATAGATAAAAAAAAAAAAGGGAGATTTCACTGCCTACCACAGGATGGTGCACTGCAATAGCCAATCTTACTGGGACGTTACAAAGGGCACCATCTTAAAGGGGTTGTAAAGGTAAAAAAATTTTCACCTTAATGCATTATATGCATTAAGGTGAAAAAACTTTTGACAATACCGCCGCCCCCAGCCCCCCCGTTTTACTTACCTGACACCTCGAATCTCCGCTGCTCGTTCTCGTCATCTCCATTGCAGCTCAGCCTGGTCGCTGATTTGCTGCAGTGGATGGATTGAAAGCAGCGCAGCCATTGGCTCGTGCTGCTGTCAATCACATCCGATGACGCGGCGCGCCGGGGGGCGGGGCCGAGTGATACAGCGAGCGGCTATAGCCGCCGGCTGTATCACGGGAGCGCGCCCGCAACAACTAACCACCATGCGAGGGAGCTCGCATTAAGGTGGTTATTTCTTGCGGGGAGGAGCTGAAACAGCCGCCGAGGGACCCCAGAAGAGCAGGTTCGGGGCCACTCTGTGCAGAACGAGCTGCACAGTGAAGGTAAGTATGACATGTTTGTTATTTTTTTTTAAAAATAAAATTACCTTTACAACCCCTTTAAGGCAGCACACTCACTGTGTTCACATATGCTTAATTGTCAATTAATCACAGAATACTAAAAAAAAATCAACTGAAAAATGACTTGCCAGGAATACACTGACTTTTTTCTTTATGCTAGGTTCACATCTGAGCGGGTGCAAGAAGGTGTGTAATTGCCCACCTTCCTGCACTGTCAGGAAAAACACACTGCTGCTTAGGAGATACATGAAGGTACACCAGAATGTGGGAAACCAACAATCCATGCACGTTTCATGCACCTCATTCAAATCGCACCCCCCCTACAATATGCAGTGGGTGACAGTGCTATCTTAACGACACCCCAAACAAAGGTTGCAAAACAAAGTGTTTTTGCCTGCACCGGATCGCATTCACAAAACAAACATGCAAACCGGTTGCAGTGCGGTTCCAAAATTGGAGCATGCATGACTTTGGTGCGATTTGAGCCCATTCAAAATTAATGGGCCTTGATTGCACTGATGGTACCATGTGCGGCTGCAGAGCAGGGACACCATGCATTTCATTTTGGCCCTGGGGGGTTTGAACACCCCTGACCCTCCCTTATCTAAGACCTGTGATCAGCAAGCTGTAGCCATAACAGCAATTAAGAAACAGTATCAAATAATAGAATAAATATTTTTAAAAACGTACCTCCTAAAGAGTAAGTTCACCTTTACAGAAAAAAATCTGGAAACACAGGATGCCCTCCTCACCCCCCCCCCCCCCCCCAGTCCCACTAACCTGGAGTGCGACGGTCACCCACACTGACACATCGGGTCGCCACCTCACCAGTCCGGGGCTTATAAATCCCCCGCAGCTTATCTCCAAAACTTACCCCATCAGGAGGTACGTTTAAGAGCAATCTGATTGGTCGGCGCCGACCAATCAGAACCCGTGTAGCCTGTCCTGTTACCGCGGGCGAAGAGAGAGAAAGCCACGGGGGACTTCAAACCCCCGGAATCGTACAGCGGCGATATGAGCTGTCAGTGCAGGGGATCGCCGGACTCCAGGTTAGCAGGATCCGGGGGGAGGGGGTCCAGTGTAAGTTCACCTTACAAATTTTCTGTAAAGGTGAACTTACACTTTAATCTGAAACTTGGGCTTGGTTTTTTCTGCACAGAGGAAAGCATTCAACAGTATTTGGTCCAGTTGAATATATCAGCACCTCATCCTGATAAGGTAGAGAACAACAAAAAAGGAGAGTGAGTGGGATATTTTGTGGTGCCAAGCCCCCCCCCCCGCCCCCCCACAGAAAAAAACTGAAGACTCAGAAAGGGTTTCTCACCATCATACATTTGTGTTGAAAGAGGAGGAACATAATATTCAATTTTTCTCTGCAATACATCCAGGTGGCTTTCAATTAGATTAGAAACTTGCTGGTATCCTTTCTCACTTCCAAAGCCAAGCAAAAAAGGAAACATCATCAACGCTGAAAAAATAAAAAAACAAAAAGATCTCCACACACCTGCATGAGTTAAACTACAATTTTTTATTTGCCTACAAAAGCATAATACATAGAAAACACACCAATCCCTATGTCCCCCTATCATTTTGGCCAGAGGGAAAAAAAAACAAAAAAAGGGAGAAAGGGAGAGAGATATATCTCCCCTATGGTCTACCCCTGCCCAACAACTAAAAACACACAAACTGCGTAAATGATGTGAATGGAAAATGGAAAAGACCCCCTCACAAAAGAGGGGGGGGGGGGGGGCATGAATCACACAGTCTGCAGACCTAATCCCTCCCCTAATATAAAAACAGCCCCTTTTATATATACCTAAAAACACATAGATCACCATTATGGTGAAACATCCCCAGATTTCCTTTACCAGCATGGCTTTTCCAAAGATTCAATTTCCTTCCAAGTATCTTGTCACTTGAAGTCAGGATATTTTCTCCAGAACCTTGCAGAGACTTGTTCAGCTTCAAAGAACTTAGCAAAATCAGGCCTACAAATTTCTTGAAAGCACTCCTTTAGTCCATTTAAGCTCAAACACCCTGTGGAGAACATGTCCTCTGCTCAACCACCTGATTTCTGTATGTAGCACAAGATTCACATGGTCTTTCTTCATGCTTTCACAAAGTTTTTGAAACATTCTTGAGTGTACTGGTCTTTATTTAATGAAGTTCATCATTTTTGTTGCATCATCCAAAACACTTTTCAGTTTTCAGTTCAGTTCAGAGTTTTTGACATGAGCACTTCTCTATGAATAAAGCTGTTGTAACATTAGGGTTTTCCTTTTTTACAAGTGAGCAAAAACCTTTCATGGAGCTAACCATTGATAGGGCACCATCAGTACAGATTCTAACACAACCATTCGAAGACAAGCCTTGTGATTCCAGATGGGCAAACAAAACATTAAATATATCTTGACTGGTGATGGGCCGAACACCCCCTGGCTCGTTTTGCTTCGAACTCCTAAACATGGAAAAAGTTTGTACCCGAGCTGCAAATCCTATTAAAGTCTATGATACCCGAACTTGAAAACTCAAAAGTCCCCATTTTAAAGGTTTATATCCAAGTTTTTTTTTTTTTTTAAAAAGATTTTTTTTTTAAAGGAGCAGCCAGCAGGGGATGTCGCCAGGTGGCCCCGCCTCTTAACTATTTAAGAAATGTCAGATGGATGAGCAGGCAATCGGCAGGGTGTCTTCGCTGTGGGCGGAGCAATTTTTTTTTTTTTTTGTCCGGCGGTGCAGCGGGCGTTGTGATTGATGATGGATCTACATCGGGGGGACATTGTTTTGACAATTCCTTTAATTAAAAAAAAAAAAACAATGTGTGTGTTTTTATTTCTTCTTGACACTTTTTTATGGTGAATGAGTAGGGGTACAATGTACTCCATTCTCATTTACATACAGGGGGACCAGGATCTGGGGACTCGGGACTCAGCTGTTGTTAACCACTTCAGCCCTGGAAGGATTTGCCCCCTTAATGACCAGACTATTTTTTGCTATACGGCACTGCATCGCTTTAACTGACAATTGCACGTTGTGCGACGTTGTACCCAAACAAAATTGATGTCCTTTTTTTCCCACAAATAGAGCGTTCTTTTGGTGGTATTTGATCCCCTCTGATATCGCAATAAGCGTATATTGATTGGTTTTCACAAAAGTTATAGCATCTACAAAATAGGGGATATATTTATGGCATTTTTATTATTATTATTATTATATATTTTTTTTTTTACTAGTAATGGCAGCGATCTGCGATTTTTATAGGGACTGTGATATTGCGGCGGACATATTGGACACTTTTGACACTTTTTTGGGACCAATGACATTTATACAGCGATCAGAGCTAAAAATAGCCACTGATTACTGTATAAATGTCACTGGCAGGGAAGAGGTTAACACTAGGGTGCGATCAAGGGGTTAAATGTGTGTCCTACTTCGTGATTCAAACTGTGGGGGGATGGGACTGCCTGAAGGAGGAGACATATCGCTGTTCATACTTAGTATGAAAAACAAATGTGTCTCCTCACCCCTGACAGAACGGAGATCTATCTGTTTACATTGAAAGATCTCCATTCTGTATCTCTCAGGAGCGTTTGCGGGTGCCCAGCGAACATCGCGGCCGCCGGGCAAGCCCAGTGGTCTTAAAGCGGCCAACGTATACCTACGGCAATTTTCCCAGGCGAACTAACCTGCTGCAGTATAACTGGAGCGGCTTTACGTCTAGTAGTTAAGGACGCAGCGTCCGGCTTCCTGGCCCACTCCTTAACAGCCAGTTATTCACTGTGCCCTGATTGAGCAAGGCTTAAATCTTAAAGTTTAAAATGCACTGTGCAGCATGCAGTGCATTATGGGGTGCACAGCGGGCAAACATCCCACCAAGTGCCCCTGAAATTCGGGTGTTCGCCAAATGGGCGAATGGGCAATGTTCGGGCTAAACTTATGCTCAATCCAAACCAGGGATAGGCACGGACCAAGGCTGTGGCGGACATTTTCCAAAGTACAGACCTTAGTGAAGGACACCAAGGTACGCCTAAAATTAAAACCATTAAATTAAAACTCTCTGGCCTAGCTTAAAATAAGTTTAAAATAACATTTATAAAAAGACTGCTTGTGGTATACTGTTATAAAATGTCTAAAAGATTTTCAAAATTCTTTCCTTTTTATATTTTTTGGTTGCATTGAGATGCAGCAGCAGCATCAAAGTCCTTTGTAGACGTGGATGAAGTAGCAATACGCAAACATGTGTCAACACAACAGCTCTCAAGGTGATTTTTTGTAGAGGTTTAGATAGCATTCATATGGCTGAAGCCTCGCTCACAGCAGCATGCATCAGGACTCAGTGTTAGCAACAGAGCAAGGTCCACATAGATCCCCCCCTTTAGAGAAGGGTCCCCATAAATTCCCCTTTAGAGCAGGGTCTCCATAGATCCCCCTTTAGAGCAGGGTGCCCATTGATCCCCCTTTAGAGAAGGGTCCCCATCGATCCCCCTTTAGAGAAGGGTCCCCATAGACCCCCTTTTAGAGCAGGCCAGGTTCCCCATAGAGCCCCTTTAGAGCAGGGTCCCCATAGATCCCCCTTTAGAACATGGTCCCTATTGATCCCCCTTTAGAGCAGGGTCCCCAAAGATCCCCCTTTAGAGCAGGATCCCAATAGATCCCCCTTTAGAGCAGGTCAGGGTCCCTATATATCCCCTTTTAGAGCAGAGTCTTCATAGATCCCCCTTTAGAGAGGGCCATGGTCCCCATAGACCCCCTTTAGAGCAGGCCAGGGTCCCCAACGATCCCCCTGTAGAGCAGGGTCCTGCATAGATCCCCCTTACAACACATTCTTCTAGTGAAGCTATAGGAGTAGGACACATACAGTACTCATGATGAGGAAGCTGGGGACCGGGGCACTGACACTGGGCACGGGCAGATTTAGGGGAGGAAGCTCTGTTCTCCTCTTCTGAAGGTCAGGGCCTTGGGGGCAGGGCAAACACCTGATTGGTTGATAGGTGGATCAGTGGATGCTGTGACTGTCAGACAGCATATTCATCTGTCCTGCTCCTCTAACCAACTCCCCGTGGCCCAGCGCAAAACGGCGGAATGGGCGGCCGCGGACCCTGCAAGGACCGCTCACAGACACCAGTGTCCGTGTATGGACACCTTACTGATCCCTGGTCCAAACGTCTCACCCAACACTAATCTTGACCCTTGGTTGTTTCATAGTTACATAGTTACATAGTAGGTGACGTTGAAAAAAAGTCCATCGAGTCCAACCTATGTGTGTGATTATGTGTCAGTATTACATTCTATATCCCTGTATGTTGCGGTCATTCAGGTGCTTATCTAATAGTTTTTTGAAGCTATCAATGCTCCCCGCTGAGACCACCGCCTGTGGAAGGGAATTCCACATCCTTGCCGCTCTTACAGTAAAGAACCCTCTACGTAGTTTAAGGTTAAACCTCTTTTCTTCTAATTTTAAAGAGCCTTGTTAAACTCTCTTCTGCGAAAAAGTTTTATTTCTATTGTAGGGTCACCAGTATGGTATTTGTATATTGAAATCATATCCCCTCTCAAGCGTCTCTTCTCTAGAGAGAATAAGTTCAGTGCTCGCAACCTTTCCTCATAACTAAGATCCTCCAGACCCTTTAATAGCTTTGTTGCCCTTCTTTGTACTCGCTCCATTTCCAGTACATCCTTCCTGAGGACTGGTGCCCAGAACTGGACAGCATACTCCAGGTGCGGACGGACCAGAGTCTTGTAGAGTGGGAGAATTATCACTTCATCCCTGGAGTTAATCCCTTTTTAATGCATGCCAATATTCTGTTTGCTTTGTTAGCAGCAGCTTGCATGCCATTGCTGAGCCTATCATCTACTAGGACCCCCAGGTCCTTTTCCATCCTAGATTCTCCCAGAGGTTCTCCCCCTAGTGTATAGATTGCATTCATATTTTTGCCACCCAAATGCATTATTTTACATTTTTCTACATTGAACCTTATTTTCCATGTAGTTGCCCACCCCATTAATTTGTTCAGATCTTTTTGCAAGGTTTCCACGTCCTGCGGAGAAGTTATTGCCCTGCTTAGCTTAGTATTGTCTGCAAATACAGAGATTGAACTGTTTATCCCATCCTCCAGGTCGTTTATGAACAAATTAAATAGGATTGGTCCCAGCACAGAACCCTGAGGAACCCCTCTACCCACCCCTGACCATTCCGAGTACTCCCCATTTATCACCACCCTCTGAACTCGCCCTTGTAGCCAGTTTTCAATCCATGTACTCACTCTATGGTCCATGCCAACGGACCTTATTTTGTACAGTAAACGTTTATGGGGAACTGTGTCAAATGCTTTTGTAAAATCCAGATACACCACGTCTACGGGCCTTCCTTTATCTAGATGGCAACTCACCTCCTCATAGAAGGTTAATAGATTGGTTTGGCAAGAACGATTCTTCATGAATCCATGCTGATTACTGCTAATGATACCGTTCTTATTACTAAAATCTTGTATATAGTCCCTTATCATCCCCTCCAAGAGTTTGCATACTATTGATGTTAGGCTAACTGGTCTGTAATTCCCAGGGATGTATTTTGGGCCCTTTTTAAATATTGGTGCTACATTGGCTTTTCTCCAATCAGCTGGTACCATTCCAGTCAGTAGACTGTAAAAATTAGGAACAACGGTCTGGCAATCACTTGACTGAGTTCCCTAAGTACCCTCGGTTGCAAGCCATCTGGTCCTGGTGATTTATTAATGTTAAGTTTCTCAAGTCTAATTTTAATTCTGTCCTCTGTTAACCATGGAGGTGCTTCCTGTGTTGTGTCATGAGGATAAACACTGCAGTTTTGGTTACTGAAGCCCCCCGATTCACTCGTGAAGACTGAGGAGAAGAATAAATTCAATACCTTCGCCATCTCCCAATCCTTTGTAAGCAGATGTCCTTCCTCATTCTTTATGGGGCCAATATGGTCTGTCCTCCTTTTTTTACTGTTTACATACTTAAAGAATTTCTTGGGATTTTTTTTGCTCTCCTCTGCTATGTGTCTTTCATGTTTGATCTTAGCTGCCCTAATTGCACCCTTACATTTCTTGTTGCATTCTTTATAAAGTCTGAATGCTGAGGATGATCCCTCAACCTTGTATTTATTGAAGGCCTTCTCCTTAGCTTTTATATGCATTTTTACATTGGAGTTAAGCAATCCAGGACTTTTGTTCGCTCTTTTAAATTTATTACCCAATAGGATACATTGGCTAATGCCCTTATTTAATATGCTCTTGAAGCAAACCCATCTCTCCTCTGTATTCTTTGTTCCTAATATTTTATCCCAATTTATGCCTTTTAGCAAGGTTTGTAGTTTAGGGAAGTTGGCTCTTTTGAAATTCAGTGTCTTTGTATTCCCTTTAGGTTTCCTATTTGTGTGATTTATACTGAAATTCATTGACCTGTGATCGCTGTTACCTAAATTGCCCTGTATTTCCACATCCGTGATCAGGTCTGTATTGTTGGTAATCAGTAGATCCAGTAATGTTTTATTTCTAGTTGGTGCGTCTACCATCTGACCCATAAAATTGTCCTGCAAGACATTAAGGAACTGGCGAGCCTTAAAAGAATGCGCGGTTCCCTCCGCCCAGTCTATGTCTGGATAATTAAAATCCCCCATTATGATAACAATTCCCATCCTTGCTGCTAATCCAAATTGTGATAGGAGATCTGTCTCCACTTCCTCCCTCAGGTTAGGGGGCCTATAGCATACTGCCAGTATTATTTTCCCCTTAGCTTCATCCCTTTGGAGCTCTACCCATAAGGATTCCACCTCCTCCCTAGCTCCCTCAGCAATGTCATCTCTCACATTTACTTGTACATTATTCTTTATATATAGGCATACCCCTCCCCCTTTTTTACCCTCTCTATCCTTGTGGTATAGGGTATACCCGTGAATGTTTGCCAGCCAATCATGAGAGCTGTTGAACCAGGTCTCTGAAATTCCCACAAAATCCAAATCCTCCTCGTACAACAGTATCTCTAGTTCACCCATCTTGTCCGCCATGCTCCTGGCATTGGTGAACATGCCACATAGTTTAGACCGGTCGCATATTGTCCTCGTATTGGGTGTTTCGAGATTGCAACTAGGACTTGCTACTATACTTACCTTGTGTTTTTGTGCTTTGGTTAACCTACCACTAATGCCCCCAATACTACCCTCTGGAATATCTTCCGCGCTGGCTATCTCTACCTCTGGATTCCCCCCCCCCATTGCCTAGTTTAAAAACCCCTCTAACTTTTTGGCCATCTTCATTCCCAGCAGATCTGCACCCTCCTCATTTAGGTGCAGTCCCTCCCTTCTATAGTACCGGTTATCGACTGAGAAGTTGGCCCAGTCCTCCAGGAACCCAAACCCCTCCTTACTACACCAGCTCTTCAGCCACTTGTTTACTTCCCTAATCTCCCTCTGCCTTTCTGGTGTGGCTTGATGTACCGGTAGTATTCCTGAGAATACTACCTTGGAGGTCCTTTTCCTCAATTTTAGCTCCTAAGTCCCTAAAATCGTTCTTTAGGACACTCCATCTGCCTCTGACTTTGTCATTGGTGCCAACATGCACCATGACAGCTAGGTCTTCCCCAGCCCCTCCCAGTAATCTGTCCACAAGATCCGTGATGTGCCGAACCCGAGTGCCCGGTAGACAACATACTGTTCGGCGCTTCAGGTCTTGGTTACAGATTGCCCTCCCTGTCCTTCTAAGAATTGAGTCCCCTACCACCAGAATCTGTATTTCCTTTCCCTTCGCTGCCCCCCCACTCTCACTGGAGGAGTTCTTCCCCCGGCAGCTAGGAGAGTCCCTCAGCTCCAGCGGTGCTGGTCCCTGACCGGTTTCACCAATGTCACTCAATGGAGTGTACTTATTGGGATGCTCCAGTCCTGGATCGGCCTCCCTGGCACGTCGCCCTCTACCCTTCCTGACTGTCACCCATCTACTCTTTGCTAATACCTGTACCTATTTGTCTCCACCCGCCTCTGTGCTGGCCCCTGCCGGCACCTGCCATGTACGTTCCTGGCTCTCCTTTTAGTATGGAGGGACTTCTCAGTGCTGACAGTTGCTTCCCCTGATTTAGAACCTGGGCTTCCAGGGAAACAATGTGCTTACATTTTGCACAGCAGTATTCGCCCTCAAACAGATGATAAAGGAATGCATACATGCAGCAAGATGTACAAAGAGTCGCCTCTCCACACCCGTCGGGCATCGTACCTATTAAATTTAGTGAGGATTGGGGATTTTACCCTGTTCAAATTACCTAACAGCTAGCTTTCTGGCACTAATACTCAAGACAATACACAGGTACTCAAGACAATACACAGGTACACAACAAAATACACAGGTACTCACAGACCTACGTGCACTCACAATACACAAGTATACAGTACACAATACACAAGTACTAACGATCCACACACACTACTCAGACAACACTCAGGTACTTACACTACACAGGTACTATGACCCCTGTTATAACCTCCTGTTTTAAAGCGGGGGTTCACCCACACCGCCAAAAAAAAAAAATATTAAAAGCCAGCAGCTACAAATACTGCAGCTGCTGACTTTTAATACATGGCCACTTACCTGTCCCAGGGTCCAGCGATGTTGGCAGGGGACGCTGAGAACCCGCTCGGTTCTCGGCAGCTGCCGCCGCCATCCTAGGTGAGGGAATCAGGAAGTGAAGCGTTGCGGCTTCATTTCCCGGTTCCCTACTGCGCATGCACGAGTCGCGCTGCGCGTCCCAAATGGTCCCCGCTCTCTCCTGGGAGCTGTGTGTTCCCAGGAGACAGCGCGGTGGGGACGGGAAGAGGCGTAGACTCCCATGGGAGTCTATGCCGGAAGTGGGTGCAAATACTTGTCTTAGACAGGTATCTGCACCCCCCTCCCCCCTGAAAGGTGCCAAATGTGACACCGGAGGGGGGGAGGGTTCCGAAAAGCGGAAGTTCCATTCTTGTGTGGAACTTCGCTTTAAACTCTGGTTTTTAACTCACAACTTAGACCAGTTCCACTTACATAGAGTTCCAACAGCCTCACAATGAGCAGGCTCACTTATGAGTCCTACAGAGAGTTATATAGGCCTCAAGCACTTGTGAGCAATTAACCACTCCCCTTAATTGTTTCAGGCAGCTCTTCAGCAGAAAACTTTTTCTTGAATTGCACTACTATTTTTAAATCATACAAATGCTAGAAGATGGCATGCATTGGTAATATCAGTGAACTCATCAACCTGGATAGCGAAGCAGTTTTTTTACAGCATATCATCCAAGAACTCTTCCACATCATGTGACATGTCATCAATACGCCCACTTATTTTACTGTCTGAGAGTAGAACCTTTCCAATTTCCTCAAATCACAGCAAAATCACGTGCGCAAAAATCAAAACGCACAGCAAAAAGCACTGCAGAAACAGATCAAAAGCAAACTGCATAGGTGTGTACCGAGCCTTATGCTGGCCACACGGAATCAATTTTCAGATGAGAATATTCAGACAAAAAATCTTTGTACTTTCGTACTTTTGAAAGAATATTGTTGAAAATTTCTGTTTTTAAAATGAATGTAATTTCTGAATGAAAACCACATACACTGTCTGAAAATTCCTTTGACCAAGAAGTTTTCTATTATTTCCAAATTTTTCCGTCACTGTGGTTGAAAATGAATGTCGATTTGACCCCACTAACGAAAATTGAACGAACGTTCTTAAAATGACATTTTCTTTGAAGGAAGACATTGTTTGCTTTTTGAATAAAAAAAAAATTTGATCTCTGAGTCTGATATTTACCAGATTCACCCTTTAATAGTATATCTCACCTCTAATAGTATATATAGTATATCTCTTCTAATAGTATATACAGGATATCTCCTCTAATAGTATATACAGTGTATCTATTCTATCTGTTATTCTCAGAGTGGATTAGAGATATTGCTCCCTAACCATATACAGGGATACCCCACTTTTAAGTACACAATTGGGGTTTATTTACTAAAGCTGACAAGTGCAAAATCAGGCTCACTTCTGCATAGAAACCAGTGACCTTCCAGGTTTTATTACCAAAGCTTAATTGAACAAGGTGGGGTTAGAAGCTCATTGGTTTCTATACAGATGTGAGCCTGATTTTTCACTTTCCAGCTTTAGTAAATAAACCCCATTGCGTACTTAAAAGTGGGGTATGCCTGTAGTTGGTTATTTATATTTACCACTGCATAGAGATATTTAAGAATAAATTGCCTTTTTTTAAAACTTTACATATTAACTAAATTATACACCACACTCTTTTTAAGGTTATTAACCGATTAATCGAAAACAATAATCAGCCAACTAATCGATTATGAAAATAATCGTTAATTGCAGCCCTACACCACTCTATCACTAATATCAACAACTTTGTATTATATAGCAAAAATCTTTCAGCAATGCAATTGCATAAATCCTGTTCTCAGTGCTAAACCTAAACTGAATTACTGCTCAGTGCAAAATCCACACTGCAGTGCAAAAATGTCAACACAGCTGAAAAACTCAACTTATCTGCCCCTGCCTCTGCAAGGGCACAAAGAAACCTTTTTTTTGTGTGTGTGTTCACAGGCACAGCACAATGTGGAGGTCACTAAGGCACAGTAAAATGTAGAGGTCACCAGGGCACAGTACAATGTAGAGGTCACCAGGGCACAGTACAATGTGGAGGTCACCAGGGCACAGTACAATGTGGAGGTCACCAGGGCACAGTACAATGTGGAGGTCACAGTACAATGTACTGTGCCCTGGTGACCTCTACATTGTACTGTGCCCTGGTGACCTCTACATTGTACTGTGCCCTGGTGACCTCCACATTGCACTGTGCCCTGGTGACCTCCACAATGTGGAGGTCACTAGGGCACAGTACAATGTGGAGGTCACTAGGGCACAGTACAATGTGGAGGTCACTAGGGCACAGTACAATGTGGAGGTCACCAGGGCACAAAGAAAACATTTTTTTTTGTGTGCCCTGTTCACATCACAACCTTGGTATCATGTATGCGTTTTCCTGCACAGAAATATAGCAACACATTTGCTGTTTTCTGAATTTAAAATAAAAGCCTGTGACATCAACATTGTAATATGAAGAGGGCACAGAGAACAATTGTTTTCTTTGTGCCCTTGCAGTTAATTTATGTTGCATATTTCTGAGCAGGAAAAAAGTGTCATTGCAGTGAGCAATCCCCCCCCACAGTGTAACTTAGTGCTTAAAAGAGTTCTTGCTGTTCCCTCAACCGTGTGCACTCCTGGTTTGGAACTACTGCTTCCTGTAGGTAGGTTACATAGTTACATAGTTACATAGTAGGTGAGGTTGAAAAAAGACACAAGTCCATCAAGTCCAACCTATGTGTGTGATTATGTGTCAGTATTACATTACATATCCCTGTATATTGCGGTCATTCAGGTGATTATCTAATAGTTTCTTGAAGCTATCAATGCTCCCCGCTGAGACCACCGCCTGTGGAAGGGAATTCCACATCCTTGCCGCTCTTACAGTAAAGAACCCTCTACGTAGTTTAAGGTTAAACCTCTTTTCCTCTAATTGCAATGAGTGGCCACGAGTCTTATTAAACTCTCTTCTGCGAAAAAGTTTTATCCCTATTGTGGGGTCAGCAGTACAGTATTTGTAAATTGAAATCATATCCCCTCTCAAGCGTCTCTTCTCCAGAGAGAATAAGTTCAGTGCTCGCAACCTTTCCTCATAACTAAGATCCTCCAGACCCTTTATTAGCTTTGTTGCCCTTCTTTGTACTCGCTCCATTTCCAGTACGTCCCTCCTGAGGACTGGTGCCCAGAACTGGACAGCATACTCCAGGTGCAGGCGGACCAGAGTCTTGTAGAGCGGGAGAATTATCGTTTTATCTCTGCAGTTGATCCCCCTTTTAATGCATGCCAATATTCTGTTTGCTTTATTAGCAGCAGCTTGGCATTGCATGCCGTTGCTGAGCCTATCATCCACTAGGACCCCCAAGTCCTTTTCCATCCTAGATTCCCCCAGAGGTTCTCCCCCCAGTGTATAGATTGCATTCATATTTTTGACACCCAAATGCATTATTTTACATTTTTCTACATTGAACCTCATTTGCCATGTAGTCGCCCACCCCATTAATTTGTTCAGGTCTTTTTGCAAGATTTCCACATCCTGCGGAGAAGTTATTGCCCTGCTTAGCTTAGTATCGTCTGCAAATACAGAGATGGAACTGTTTATCCCATCCTCCAGGTCATTTATGAACAAATTAAATAGGATTGGTCCCAGCACAGAACCCTGGGGGACCCCACTACCCACCCCTGACCATTCTGAGTACTCCCCATTTATCACCACCCTCTGAACACGCCCTTGTAGCCAGTTTTCAATCCATGTACTCACCCTATGGTCCATGCCAACGCACCTTATTTTGTACAGTAAACGTTTATGGGGAACTGTGTCAAATGCTTTTGCAAAATCCAGATACACCACGTCTACGGGCCTTCCTTTATCTAGATGGCAACTCACCTCCTCATAGAAGGTTAATAGATTGGTTTGGCAAGAACGATTCTTCATGAATCCATGCTGATTACTGCTAATGATATCATTCTTATTACTAAAATCTTGTATATAGTCCCTTATCATCCCCTCCAAGAGTTTACATACTATTGATGTTAGGCTAACTGGTCTGTAATTCCCAGGGATGTTTTTTGGGCCCTTTTTAAATATTGGTGCTACATTGGCTTTTCTCCAATCAGCTGGCACCATTCCAGTCAATAGACTGTCTGTAAAAATTAGGAACAACGGTCTGGCAATCACCTGACTGAGTTCCCTAAGTACCCTCGGATGCAAGCCATCTGGTCCCGGTGATTTATTAATGTTAAGTTTCTCAAGTCTAATTTTAATTCCGTCCTCTGTTAACCATGTAGGTGCTTCCTGTGTTGTGTCATGAGGATAAACACTGCAGTTTTGGTTACTGAAGCCCCCCGATTCACTCGTGAATACTGAGGAGAAGAATAAATTCAATACCTCTGCCATCTCCCCATCCTTTGTAACCAGATGTCCTTCCTCATTCTTTATGGGGCCAATATGGTCTGTCCTCCCTTTTTTACTGTTTACATACTTAAAGAATTTCTTGGGATTTTTTTTGCTCTCCTCCGCTATGTGTCTTTCATGTTCTATCTTAGCCATCCTAATTGCACCCTTACATTTCTTATTGCATTCTTTATAAATTCTGAATGCTGTGGATGATCCCTCAACCTTGTATTTTTTGAAGGCCTTCTCCTTTGCTTTTATATGTATTTTTACATTGGAGTTAAGCCATCCAGGATGTTTGTTCGCTCTTTTAAATTTATTACCCAATGGGATACATTGGCTAATGCCCTTATTTAATATGCTCTTAAAGCAAACCCATCTCTCCTCTGTATTCTTTGTTCCTAATATTTTATCCCAATTTATGCCTTTTAGCAAGGTTTGTAGTTTAGGGAAGTTGGCTCTTTTGAAATTCAGTGTCTTTGTGTTCCCTTCATGTCTCCTATTTGTGTGATTTATACTGAAACTAATTGACCTGTGATCGCTGTTACCTAAATTGCCCCGTATTTCCACATCTGTTATCAGGTCTGTATTGTTGGTAATCAGTAGATCTAGTAATGTTTTATTTCTAGTTGGTGCGTCTACCATCTGACCCATAAAATTGTCCTGCAAGACATTAAGGAACTGGCGAGCCTTAAATGAATGCGCGGTTCCCTCCGCCCAGTCTATGTCTGGATAATTAAAATCCCCCATTATGATAACACTTCCCATCCTTGCTGCTAATCCAATTTGTGATAGGAGATCCGTCTCCACTTCCTCCCTCAGGTTAGGGGGCCTATAGCATACTCCCAGTATTATTTTCCCCTTAGCTTCATCCCTTTGGAGCTCTACCCATAAAGATTCCACCTCCTCCCTAGCCCCCTCAGTGATGTCATCTCTCACATTCACTTGTACATTATTCTTGATATATAGGCATACCCCTCCCCCTTTTTTACCCTCTCTATCCTTGCGGTATAGGGTATACCCTTGAATGTTTGCCAGCCAATCATGAGAGCTGTTGAACCAGGTCTCTGAAATTCCCACAAAATCCAAATCCTCCTTGTACAACAGTATCTCTAGTTCACCCATCTTGTCCGCCAGGCTCCTGGCATTGGTGAACATGCCACATAGTTTAGACCGGTCGCATATTGTCCTCGTATTGGGTGTTTCAAGATTGCAACTTGGACTTGCTACTATACTCACCTTGTGTTTTTGTGCTTTGGTTAACCTACCACTAATGCCCCCAATACTACCCTCTGGAATATCTTCCGCGCTGGCTATCACTGTCTCTGGACCCTCCCCCCCATCGCCTAGTTTAAAAACCCCTCTAACTTTTTGGCCATCTTCATTCCCAGCAGATCTGCACCCTCCTCATTTAGGTGCAGTCCGTCCCTTCTATAGTACCGGTTACCGACTGAGAAGTCGGCCCAGTCCTCCAGGAACCCAAACCCCTCCTTACTACACCAGCTCTTCAGCCACTTGTTTACTTCCCTAATCTCCCTCTGCCTCTCTGGTGTGGCTCGATGTACCGGTAGTATTCCTGAGAACACTACCTTGGAGGTCCTTTTCCTCAATTTAGCTCCTAAGTCCCTAAAATCGTTCTTTAGGACACTCCATCTGCCTCTGACTTTGTCATTGGTGCCAACGTGCACCATGACAGCCGGGTCTTCCCCAGCCCCTGCCAGTAATCTGTCCACAAGATCCGTGATGTGCCGAACCCGAGCGCCCGGTAGACAACATACTGTTCGGCGCTTCAGGTCTTGGTTACAGATTGCCCTCTCTGTCCTTCTAAGAATTGAGTCCCCTACCACCAGAATCTGTCTTTCCTTTCCCTTTGCTGCCCCCCCACTCTCACTGGAGGAGTTCTTCCCCTGGCAGCTAGGAGAGTCCCTCAACTCCAGCAGTGCTGGTCCCTGACTGGTTACACCAAGAGTTCCACCCAGGGAGGCCGTCAAAAAAAAAAAAAAAAATTAAAAGTCAGCAGCTACAAATACTGCAGCTGCTGACTTTTAATTTGACACTTACCTGTCCCTGGGTCCAGCGATGCGGGGGCTCGCCCCCCCCCCCCCCCCCTCCGCTCGTCGGCGCCGGCATTTCAACTGTGGGCGCCGGGCTGTGGCTTCACAGCCTGGCACCCACTGCGCATGCGCGAGCGGTGCCGCGCGCCGTGATTGGCCGCTCAATCACCTGGGACCTGTAATGGGTCCCAGATGATTGACAGGAGGGAGGGAGCAGAGCGGAGCCCTTCCTGTGCCTGGGGGGAAGTGATGTCACCAGCCCAGGCAAAGGAACAGGCAGACTACGAGGGACCACCTAGTAACAGGCATTTAGAGGTAAGTGAAAAAAAAAAAAATATCCAAATGTTTTTTTTTGTTTTTTTTTTTTAGAATTTTTCCAGGTATTTTTGTTTTTTGGGTGGAACCCCACTTTAAGTCCTAAAGCTGCAGTTTCTTCCCCTGTTTTGTAACATGATCTGCCCTGCAGAAAGTGATAAATTAGTATGTTACTAAAAGGAACAGAGTAGAGCACAGGGGGTCAGTATAGTGCAATTGACATAGTACTTACAGGAGTTCTTACTCTTCCCTCAACTGTGTGTACTCCTGGTTTGGAACTACTGCTTCCTGTAGAAATCTTTCAGCCAACACTTCTCCAAACCGAGAGGCCTGTGAATTTAAGTCCTGAAGCCTTAGTGTTGTCCCTTGCTTCTGCCCTGCAGAAAGTGATCATTTGGTCATGTTTTTAAAGGAAAAAAGGCAGAGTGCAGTGGGGAGGTCACCAGGGCACAGGGCACTTTACAATGTGGAGGTCACCAGGGCACAATACAATGTGGAGGTCACCAGATCATAGTACACTGTGGGTTCAGCAGGCCACAGTACAAAGTCTAGGTCACCAGGCCACAGTACAATGCAGAGGTCACCAGGGCACAGTACAATGAGGAGGTCACCAGGGCACAGTACAATGAGGAGGGCACAGGGCACTTTACAATGTGGAGGTTACCAGGGCACAGTACAATGTGGCAGTCACCAGGGCACAGTACAATGTGGAGGTCACCAGGGCACAGGGCACAGTACAATGTGGAGGTCACCAGGGCACAGTACAATGTGGAGGTCACCAGGGCACAGTACAATGTGGAGGTCACCAGGGCACAGTACAATGTGGAGGTCACCAGGGCACAGTACAATGTGGAGGTCACCAGGACGCAGTACAATGTGAATTTCTCCAGGGCACAGTACAATGTGAAGGTCTCAAGGTCTCCAGGAGGCCGCCATACACAGAAGATCTCACTTCTTAAAACAGCCACATGCTCTGCCGCTCTGACCCTGCTGCCCCCCCCCTTCCCTGCATTCTGCATCACCACACAGCAATTGCCCTCTTGATCCATAACATCCATGTGCTCCCACCCCCTCCTTGCATTCCCTGTTACAGTAGCTGTAAGAAATTCCCCTCATGGTCCAGCCATGTGCTTCACTGCCACATGACTGGACCATGAGGGGAATCTTCCCTCCTGATTCAGCCATGTGCTCCAGATGCTCTCCGCCCCATCCCCCATCCCACCCCACATTGCTTCATTGCTGTAAGGATCTCCCCTCTAGATCTAGCCGTCAGCCATGTGCTCCAGTGGCTATCACCTCCCAATCCAGTCATGTGCCCCAGCGGCTCTCTGCCCCCTGCAGCTCTTACCTCCCGATCCAGCCATCTGCTGCAGTGATTCACAGTGCAGAGTGTGTGTGGGGGGAGCGGGGAGGTGCTGGATTAGGACTAGAGTACAGCTCACCTTCTGACCAGCAACGTGCTCCTCTCTGGTCAGAGCTACCATATCATGCATCACGTCACCACCTCCTTCAGCCCCCATGCTCTGCAGTCCTCCTAACTTTTTGGCCAGTATTCATCCGCCATTATGTGGAATTGCAGCAGAACCCCAGGCTTCCGTGGAACCCCGGTTGAGAAACACTGATGTAGATGCTGAAGTGATCACTTGTACACTAAATGAAATTCATCAGCACTTCAAATATATATTTTATATACACATATATATAGTATCTCACAAAAGTGAGTACACCCCTCACATTTTTGTAAATATTTTAATATATCTTTTCATGTGACAACACTGAAGAACTGACACTTTGCTATTATGTAAAGTAGTGAGTGTACAGCTTGTATAACATGTAAATTTGCTGTCCCCTCAAAATAACTCAACACACAGCCATTAATGTTTAAACCACTGGCAACAAAAGTGAGTACATCCCTAAGTGAAAATGGCCATATTTGGCCCAATTAGCCATTTTCCCTCCCTGGTGTCATGTGACTCATTAGTGTTACAAGGTCTTAGGTGTGAATGGGGAGCAGGTGTGTTAAATTTGGTGTTATCGCTCTCACTCTCGCATACTGGTCACTGGAAGTTCAACATGGCACCTCATGGCAAAGAACTCTCTGAGGATCTGAAAAAAAGAATTGCTGCTCTCCATAAAGATGGCCTAGGCTATAAGAAGATTGCCAAGAGCCTGAAACTGAGCTGCAGCATGGTGGCCAAGACCATACAGTGGTTTAAAAGGACAGGTTCCACTCAGAACAGGCATCGCCATGGTCAACCAAAGAAGTTGAGTGCACGTGCTTCATATCTAGAGGTTGTCTTTGGGAAATAGACGTATGAGTGCTACCAGCATTGCTGCAGAGGTTGAAGGGGTAGGGGGTCAGCCTGCCAGTGCTCAGACCATACTCCCCACACTACATCACATGTATCTTTGTAATCACATAGTTACATAGTAGGTGAGGTTGAAAAAAGACACAAGTCCATCAAGCCCAACCTATGTGTGTGATTATGTGTCAGTATTACATTATACATCCCTGTATGTTGCGGTCATTCAGATGCTTGTCTAATAGTTTCTTGAAGCTATCAATGCTCCCCGCTGAGACCACCGCCTGTGGAAGGGAATTCCACATCCTTGCCGCTCTTACAGTAAAGAACCCTCTACGTAGTTTAAGGTTAAACCTCTTTTCTTCTAATTTTAATGAGTGGCCACGAGTCTTGTTAAACTCTCTTCTGCGAAAAAGTTTTATTTCTATTGTAGGGTCACCAGTACGGTATTTGTATATTGAAATCATATCCCCTCTCAAGCGTCTATTCTCCAGAGAGAATAAGTTCAGTGCTCGCAACCTTTCTTCATAACTAAGATGCCCTTCTTTGTACTCGCTCCATTTCCAGTACATCCTTTCTGAGGACTGGTGCCCAGAACTGGACAGCATACTCTTGGTGCGGCCGGACCAGAGTCTTGTAGAGTGGGAGAATCACCTTTTTTTCTTTATTAAGACAAATTCCAACATACAACATAAAAGAAAAGAACACATTACACCGAAATATCTACATAAATCCTTTCATTAACATAAACCACCAAAAGCCCCCCTCCCCAGGAACATACACTCTGCATCTTTGATCGTGTCATCTTTAGAAAAAGAAAAGAAAAAAAAACACCCACACCCTTTTATCTACTCTTAACCAAAACTCAATTTGTACAACACATTATACAAAATATAATTAAGAAGGGGGGCTTTACAGCGCCCTATTACATGTGTCAAACAACAAACAAATGTGTGATTTCAATTACTGTTATCGTGTCCTATTGTATTTAGTGTTTGATTCAATGTAACCTCCCCCTACTGTTTCATAGACTTTTTACACCTCTCCACCTCTCATTTCAATATTTCAATCTACCCTTCTTTATGTGATTTCATTACTTGTTACTCAACCCATGCCTAATTTACTATTATAATTATCCTCTTCCTTTAATGACATCAAACATCTCTCCACTGCACTTCTCAGGGGAGATGAGGGGAAAAAAAAGAAAAAAAAAAAGAGCCCCCCACCTCCTCCCTACTTCCCCCCACCATCCAAAATTTTACCAGACTATCCGATCTATAACGCAGCATTACCCCCAAAAGGGTCTAGTCCACCCCTATTTCCAAGCAGTAATACAACCATCCTGCCCATGTATCTTTAAATTTATCCTGTTGGTCCTTAACCATATGTATCCATCTCTCTGCTTCCATTATTTTTCCCACCTCCCTTTTCCAGTCCATTATAGTAGGACATCCGGACTGTTTCCAAAATCTAGGTATCAATATTTTTGCTGCATTTAGCAAATGTGGAGTAACACTTCTTTTATAAAACCTAACCGATGGTGGCATCCCATGAAAGAGAAAATGGGGAGAGTTCTATAGGTCTAAGTGTCATTTTCTTAATCCAAAGAGCTATCTCTTCCCAGAACACTTTGATCTTTGGGCAATGCCGTCATAAATGAAGAAATTAACCCCTTTGATTACATCCCCTCCAGAAGTTAGCATCCGCCGATGGATATATCTGAGCTAGTCGAGCCGGTGTACGATACCATCTTGTCAAGAACTTGGGAAAGCTTGAGAAAGGAGCGTGCCCTACAATGCATGCTCCGAAACGCGTTGCTTAATGGCATTACAGCACATACTATTGACTCTGCATTCCAGCCCTCCCTCTCACTGCCTGGCCGAGTTTCAAGCCTCGTTTTGGATCATTTCGTATCCCGGAAGCTGCGCCGAACACACGAGCCGACAGCATAGAGGAATTAGGCTTCCTTCCATCACACACCGCAGAGATCATCTATGGTTATTACTGGAACACCCTGCCCCGGACTAATAAGTCACTATATGTGAGTGTTTTTAATACAAAATTGCTATTAAATATTACTATCTTGCTAAGAGGCGCCTGTTACTGTTTTTCTTCATTGAAATGATTACACTCAGGGTCTGGTTTGGTCCATTATGCATTCAATGCAATACAGGCAGGGCCCGGATTGTATTATCTCTGGCCTCTCGGCCCTTTATAAACCCTATCTGATCTGGGTGAATTAATTTAACTATATGTTCTTGTAGCCTTAGGGCCAGAATTTTAGCCAGAAGCTTAGCATCAGAGTTCAAGAGGGAGATGGGCCTGTAGCTGGCACAGCACTGTGGGTCCTTCCCTACCTTCGGGAGAACTTTTTGTAATACATATTTGTAAAGCCATCGGTCCCGGGCTTTTACCCAACGCTGCAATCACTCCGCCCAGCTCTTCAATGGAGATAGCTTTTTCAATTTCCTCCAAGGCCACATATGGAATGGTGTGTAATAGGGGGCGCTAGAGACCTAACAAACATATGCTTCTACCATTAAGTGCACTCACTATCCAAATCAGTCTCAGTGAACTGGGTGGTGTTGATTGTGCTAAACTAGTGATACCACAAACACATGATTTACGCTACAAAAATAACATAAAACACAATAAAAAAACAATAATTAAAGAATCCAGTGAAAAGAATTTTTTGAACAAAATTAGTGCAAGTGAAATGAATAAATCGTGATTAGGGATGAGCCGAACACCCCCCGGTTCGGTTCGCACCAGAACCCGCGAACGGACCGAAAGTTCGCACGAACGTTAGAACCCCATTGACGTCTATGGGACTCGAACGTTCGAAATCAAAAGTGCTCATTTTAAAGGCTAATTTGCATGGTATTGTCCTAAAAAGGGTTTGGGGACCCGGGTCCTACCCCAGGGGACATGTATCAATGCAAAAAAAACTTTTAAAAACGGCCGTTTTTTCGGGAGCAGTGATTTTAATGATGCTTAAAGTAAAAAAAAAAAAAAAGTGAAATATTCCTTTAAATATCGTACCTGGGGGGTGTCTATAGTATGCCTGTAAAGTGACGCGTGTTTCCCATGTTTAGAACAGTCCCTGCACCAAATGTCATTTTTAAAGGAAAAAATCTCATTTAAAACTGCTTGCGGGTTTAATGTCATGTCGGGTCATGGCAATATGGATGAAAATCAGTGAGACAAACGGCATGGGTACCCCCCAGTCCATTACCAGTCCCTTTGGGTCTTGTATGGATATTAAGGGGAACCCCGCACCCAAATTAAAATAAGGAAAGGTGTGGGGCCACCAGGCCCTATATACTCTGAACAGCAGTATACAGGCGGTGCAAACAAGACAGGGACTGTAGGTTTGTTGTTAAGTAGAATCTGTTTGTAATTTTGAACATTTTTAACGTGTTTAGCTCCAGCCAAAAAATCTTTTCTAAGCTTTTTGGAAAACATAGGGAAGGGTTATCACCCCTGTGACATTTGTTTTGCTGTCTTTCCTCCTCTTCAGAAGATTTCACCTCACTTTTTTGTCCCAATGAAAAATGTTTTTTGAAAATTTGGGTTTTTTTGTGGAACAAGGATTGGAAAGCATCAGTGGAAAGGAGAACTTGTTTTCCCATATTAACTCTTACAGGAGAGAATTTCCCTTCCTAGGGGTAGATTTCATCTCACTTCCTGTTGTCTCCTTCCGTTTACAAGTAGGAGTCGTTTGTAAGTTAGATGTTTGAAAGTAGGGTCCTGCCCTATATACTCAGCAGAAATTTGGGCCTTAGGTGTTGCTGTGGCCACAACACTGTAAGCCCTCACAGGGCCCTGCTGTGAAATATTAGATCAAGAATTGTAATTACATGCCCCTGTTGAACAGGAGCTGAAAAATTAGGCCTTAGGCACTGGTGCTGGTGCCACAACACTGCAACCCCTCACAGACACTCTAGTTGGAACGCAGGAACGAGCCCTGCTGCAAATTATTGCTTCAAAAATTGTAATTACACGCCCCTGTTAGACAGGGGCAGAAAAATTGGGCCTTAGGCACTGGTGCTGGTGCCACAACACTGCAACCCCTCACAGACACTCTAGTTGGAACGCAGGAACGAGCCCTGCTGCAAAGTATTGCATCAAAAATTGTAATTACACGCCCCTGTTAGACAGGGGCAGAAAAATTGGGCCCTAGGCACTGGTGCTGGTGCCACAACACTGCAACCCCTCACAGACACTCTAGTTGGAATGCAGGAACGAGCCCTGCTGCAAAGTATTACATCAAAAATTGTAATTACACGCCCCTGTTAAACAGGGGCTGAAAAATTGTGCCTTAGGCACTGGTGGTGGCGCCCAGAACCAAAAATGTTCTTACAAGCTATCAGCGTGATGATTGAGGAGGAAGAGGATAATTACTCAGGGATAGTCACTCAGCATCAGCATAGGCAGTCTTTGAAGGGATCTGAGATTTCAAAAAAAATTATTCGGTTACATCAGCATCAGGTGCTTGGTAGCTGGTGGTGATCCAAGACTCATTCATTTTTATGAAGGTCAGCCGATCGACCGAGTCGGTGGACAGACGCACCCTGTGATCGGTTACCACGCCTCCAGCAGCACTGAATGTGCGTTCCGAAAGAACGCTGGATGCAGGACAGGCCAGTAGCTCAATTGCATACTGTGCAAGCTCTGGCCAGTGATCCATCCTCAAGACCCAGTAACCCAGAGGATTTTCGGTGGGAAAGGTGTCCAAGTCTGATCTTGCCCCTAGGTATTCCTGCACCATGTAAAACAGACGCTGGCGATGGTTGCTGGAACCGATCATACCTTGGGGCTGCGGACCAAAAAATTGTCTGAACGCATCGGTCAGACGGCCACCTTCTCCACCGCTCCTTCTTTGACTGACCGAAGCCTCAGCAACACGTTGTCCAGAAACAGGAGTTTGTAACCTCCCAGTCTCTGGGAACGCGTTGCACAGACCTTTCTGCAAGGCCTCCCGAAGATGTTTCATCCTCTGCTCCCTCTGCGATGGCAAGATAAGGTCCGCAACCTTACCCTTGTAACGTGGATCAAGGAGGGTTGCCAGCCAGTATTGGTCCTTCTCCTTGATACCACGAATACGAGGATCCTTACGCAGGCTTTGCAGGATCAGGGAGGCCATGCAGCGTAGGTTTGCTGAGGCATTCGGTCCGGAGTCCTCTGGGTCACTAAGAACGACATGGTCCGCAGCCACCTCCTCCCAGCCACGTACAAGTCCATGTGTTTCTTGGGACTGATCCCTTAAAGACTGCTGCTGATGCTGAGTGCCAGGCTCCACCTCCATACTGACACAATCTTCCTCCTCCTCCTCTTCCTCCTCCTCCTCTTCCTGTGTGATTGGCGGGCACGCAGGAACACTGTCTGGATAAAGGGGGCCTTGAGAGCTAAGGAAGTCCTCCTCTTCCTGCCTCTGTTCTGCCTCAAGTGCCCTGTCCATTATTCCACGCAGCGTGTGCTCCAACAGGTGGACAAGGGGGACAGTGTCACTGATGCATGCACTGTCACTGCTCACCATCCTCGTGGCCTCCTCGAATGGTGACAGGACAGTGCATGCATCCCTGATCATGGCCCACTGGCGTGGGGAAAAAAAACCAAGCTCCCCTGACCCTGTCCTGGTGCCATAGTCGCACAGGTACTCATTGATGGCCCTCTGCTGCGTGTGCAGCCGCTGCAGCATGGCCAACGTTGAGTTCCACCTGGTGGGCATGTCACAGATTAGGCGGTTCTTGGGCAGGTTAAACTCCTTTTGGAGGTCCGTCAGCCGAGCACTGGCATTATATGACCGGCGGAAATGCACACAGACTTTCCTGGCCTGCCTCAGGACATCCTGTAAGCCCGGGTACCTGCCCAAGAACCGCTGCACCACCAAGTTAAGGACGTGAGCCAAACAGGGCACATGGGTCATTTGTCCCTGTCGGAGGGCAGAGAGGAGGTTGGTGCCATTGTCGCAAACCACCATTCCTGCCTTAAGTTGGCGTGGCGTCAACCACCTCTGAACCTGCCCCTGCAGAGCTGACAGAACCTCTGCCCCAGTGTGGCTCCTGTCCCCCAAGCACACCAGCTCAAGCACCGCATGGCATCTTTTGGCCTGCGTACTTGCGTAGCCCCTTGAACGCCTACGGAGCACCGCTGGTTCCGAGGAAGAGGCCATGGAGGAAGAAGAAGAGGAGGGGGTGGAGGAGAGAGGTGTGTCACAATCAGCATTTTGGAGGCGTGGTGGCGGAACAACCTCCAACACTACTGCACCTTGTCCTGCATCCTTCCCAGCTGCCAGCAGAGTCACCCAATGTGCCGTGAAACTTAGGTAACGTCCCTGTCCATGCCTGCTGGACCATGAGTCAGCGGTAATATGCACCTTACCGCTGACCGCCCTGTCCAGCGAGGCATGGACATTGCCTTCCACATGCCGGTAGAGAGCCGGAATCGCCTTCCGTGAGAAAAAGTGGCGTTTGGGTACCTGCCACTGAGGAACCGCACATTCCACAAACTCACGGAAGGGGGCAGAGTCTACCAACTGAAAAGGCAGCAGTTGAAGTGCTAGCAATTTTGCCAAGCTAGCATTCAACCGCTGGGCATGTGGATGGCTGGGAGCAAACTTCTTTCGGCGGTGCAGCAGCTGGGGCAGGGAAATTTGCCTGGTACAATCTGACGTCGGTGTACCAAAAGCAGATTGCCCACAAGTACTTGGTTGTGACACACCTAATTCTACACCTTCATTCCTCTCACTGCAGGTCTCAGAGAGGACTGAAGGTCTAGTGGGGTTGGAAATCTCAGCTGATGAGGAGCAAGGAGAGATCCTCTTTGTTCTTTGGTGTGGGTCTTTTAGATACGCTTGCCAACGAACTGCATGGCAGGTCAACATATGTCTGGTCAAGCATGTGGTACCCAAGCGGGAGATATTTTGGCCACGCGAGATACGCTTGAGACATATGTTGCAAATAGCAGCGGTGCGATCTGATGCACTCGTCTCAAAAAAGGCCCACACCAAAGAACTTTTTGAATAACGCGCAGAGACTGCAGCGCCCTGCACATGTGGAGCTTTGGGGTGTGATGCAGTCAATGTGCTGCCCTTAGGCTGGCCCCTGGAGGGCATCCTGCCTCGTTGGTGATGTGCTGCCGCCTCCTCCTCCTCCTCCTCCTCCTCCTCCTCTCTCCTATCAGGCACCCACGTTGAGTCAGTGACCTCATCATCCCCTCCCTCCTCATCACTGGAGCAAACCTGGCAGTATGCTGCAGCAGGGCGAGCATGACTGCCAGATTGCTGTCCTTCTTGGGCACCCCCTCTGTCCGCGCTCATGTTACTGCCTTCATCGAGCTCAGTATCGTCATCAGAGCCTTCCAAACGCTGGGCATCCTCCTGGAGCATGTACCCAACACTGTGGTCAAACAGTTCGAGGGAATCCTCATGAGGACATGGTGGAGCTAGGGAAGGAGTCACTGATGACATTGAGCTGAGGGAAGAGGCCGCTGCTTTGCCAGACAAAGCACCCTGGGCATGGGTGAGAGAGGATGAGGAGGATGAGGACGGCTTGGTCATCCACTCGACCAAGTCTTCCGCATGTTGCGGCTCAACATGGCCAGCTGCCGAAAAAAAGGCCAAGCGTGTCCCATGGCCACGTGCTGATGAGGATGCACCGTCTCCACGACCAGCACTAGACACAGAGCCTGCTTGCCCTCTCTTATTGGCTTGTGACTGTCTGCCTCTCCTTCTTGGCCTTCCAGACATACTAATGGCCTGTAGCTGCACTAAGCTGGGATAGAACACCTGTAATTTTCTTCAAGTAGCTTTATATACTGTAACCAGACAAGCCTGCCTGTCAGTAGGAAGATAACAGGAACGGATCTAGCTGAACACTGTGAGCAGGACGCACTGTACTAAATGTAAATAGTCTAGCTGCCTGACCGTGGTACTAATAGGATCAAATAGAACACCTGTAATTTTCTTCAGGTAGCTTTATATACTGTAACCAGACAAGCCTGCCTGTCAGTAGGAAGATAACAGGAACGGATCTAGCTGTACACTGTGAGCAGGACGCACTGTACTAAATGTAAATAGTCTAGCTGCCTGACCGTGGTACTAATAGGATCAAATAGAACACCTGTAATTTTCTTCAGGTAGCTTTATATACTGTAACCAGACAAGCCTGCCTGTCAGTAGGAAGATAACAGGAACGGATCTAGCTGTACACTGTGAGCAGGACGCACTGTACTAAATGTAAATAGTCTAGCTGCCTGACCGTGGTACTAATAGGATCAAATAGAACACCTGTAATTTTCTTCAGGTAGCTTTATATACTGTAACCAGACAAGCCTGCCTGTCAGTAGGAAGATAACAGGAACGGATCTAGCTGTACACTGTGAGCAGGACGCACTGTACTAAATGTAAATAGTCTAGCTGCCTGACCGTGGTACTAATAGGATCAAATAGAACACCTGTAATTTTCTTCAGGTAGCTTTATATACTGTAACCAGACAAGCCTGCCTGTCAGTAGGAAGATAACAGGAACGGATCTAGCTGAACACTGTGAGCAGGACGCACTGTACTAAATGTAAATAGTCTAGCTGCCTGACCGTGGTACTAATAGGATCAAATAGAACACCTGTAATTTTCTTCAGGTAGCTTTATATACTGTAACCAGACAAGCCTGCCGGTCAGTAGGAATTTAACAGGAACGGATCTAGCTGAACACTGTGAGCAGGACGCACTGCACTAAATGTAAATAGCAGGAACGGATCTAGCTGAACACTGTGAGCAGGACGCACTGCACTAAATGTAAATAGTCTAGAAGATAACAGGAACGGATCTAGCTGAACACTGTGAGCAGGACGCACTGCACTAAATGTAAATAGTCTAGAAGATAACAGGAACGGATCTAGCTGAACACTGTGAGCAGGACGCACTGCACTAAATGTAAATAGCAGGAACGGCTCTAGCTGAACACTGTGCGCAGGACGCACTGCACTAAATGTAAATAGCAGGAACGGATCTAGCTGAACACTGTGAGCAGGACGCACTGCACTAAATGTAAATAGCAGGAACGGATCTAGCTGAACACTGTGAGCAGGACGCACTGCACTAAATGTAAATAGCAGGAACGGATCTAGCTGAACACTGTGAGCAGGACGCACTGCACTAAATGTAAATAGCAGGAACGGATCTAGCTGAACACTGTGAGCAGGACGCACTGCACTAAATGTAAATTGCAGGAACGGATCTAGCTGAACACTGTGAGCAGGACGCACTGCACTAAATGTAAATAGTCTAGAAGATAACAGGAACGGATCTAGCTGAACACTGTGAGCAGGACGCACTGCACTAAATGTAAATAGCAGGAACGGATCTAGCTGAACACTGTGAGCAGGACGCACTGCACTAAATGTAAATAGCAGGAACGGATCTAGCTGAACACTGTGAGCAGGACGCACTGCACTAAATGTAAATAGCAGGAACGGATCTAGCTGAACACTGTGAGCAGGACGCACTGCACTAAATGTAAATTGCAGGAACGGATCTAGCTGAACACTGTGAGCAGGACGCACTGCACTAAATGTAAATAGTCTAGAAGATAACAGGAACGGATCTAGCTGAACACTGTGAGCAGGACGCACTGCACTAAATGTAAATAGCAGGAACGGATCTAGCTGAACACTGTGAGCAGGACGCACTGCATTAAATGTAAATAGTCTAGATAGAAGATAACAGGAACGGATCTAGCTAAACTGAATACAGTGTATATATATATATGCAACACCTGGGATGCATATATATACACAATACACTGTAAGTGCAGCTAACTGACTGACTGTTCTGCCTAATCTATCTAACTCAAATCAAATGACACTGTCTCTCTCTCTCTCTATCTCTCAGCACACCGGAACACACACTACACAGGGCCGCCGTGCAGGCGGCCTTATATAGTGTGGGGTGTGTACTAAATCCCCTGAGCCATAATTGGCCAAAGCCACCCTGGCTTTGGCCAATTACAGCTCTCTCTACTGACAGCGCTGTGATTGGCCAAGCATGCGGGTCATAGTGCATGCTTGGCCAATCATCAGCCAGCAATGCACTGCGATGCCGCAGTGAATTATGGGCCGTGACGCGCCACACGAATTTAGCGCGAACGGCCCATAACGTTCGCAATTCGGCGAACGATCGAACAGCCGATGTTCGAGTCGAACATGGGTTCGACTCGAACACGAAGCTCATCCCTAATCGTGATGTCTAATAGTCCCAATCCATTGAAGAGATCAGAGCAAAGCAGTTGAAACCAACATCACAGCAGACACATGGATCCTCACAAATGCAACAATTTAAGCGTTGATATAAAGGTTCCGTCACCCAAGAGGAAAAACACCTGAAGGTAATAGATATCTGCTTACCAGATACCAATGACTTCTTTAACTAAAAAGAAAGTCATTAGTGCTTGTACAGGATTGTGCCTGTTCACATGAAGGCTGGAAGGCTGGATGGTACTTTAGGCATTGAACCCTCCCGTCCCATTCATTCAGGATAGGAAATATGAGAAACAAAAAGGAATCCTCATAGCGTAAAACCGTTTAATATATAAAATTAGAGAACAATAAAAATAGCCAAATGGCCTCTTACATTGGACGGTGCCTACCCGGCACTGGGACTGCTCGCATGTCAGGGTGAGTAGAGTCAAGAACCCTTCGCATCACATCGCACATGCGGCGTGCGTTCCACTCCGTGCGTCTAGCTAACCAGCTAATCCGGAAGTAGGTGGGACGAATCTGGACATGTGACCACGTACCGCTCCGACGTACGTTTCGTTTGTGAACGTCATCAGGGAAGCGTACATTGGTCACTAAGCAACTAGTTTATATAGGAAATGAGGGCGGGTAAATTGGTAGCATTACTCCGCCTTTGTGTCAATAAAGTTTATTTGCTGAACACTGTGCACAAACCAACCAGTGGAAACTCCCCCTAGTGGTTATATGTCACAGTGCTCCAGGCAAGGAGAAAATTCTGTTTATTACATACCAAATCTGTACAGCATTAAATGGCAGGAAAACAGTGGAAGATGTTATATTAATAGATATTGCTACATAAACTATCACAATATAAATGTTAATTATCTAATTTGTTTTTATGGAAAGGACTAGAATTAGTCCCGTCATTCAGAGCAGTCTCAGTCTCGGTTTCACAATAGCTGGTAAATAATAAGCACATTTAAACATATTTCATTGAAACCACAGAATTGTATTAATTAAAAAAACTTAAAAAAACTTAAACTATACTTTAATAAAAATGATAGCCACATAACCAGTAACATCAAAGTACAAAGAGTGCATACTGTTGTAATTGTGATTAATCGTTTGTTAAAAAACAATTGAGGTCTATATCTATATTCATCCCATACGGTTGCATACTATGTAACTTGTAAAGCCAATATGTTTCATTTTTGGATACTGTCCTTTTCATATGGGTACCCCTCCAGTCCCTTGTTACTTTATCAATCCCATAAAACGTACATAATGATGGATCGCTGTTATGGTACATTTTAAAGTGTCTAGAGACACTATGGTTGGGGTAGCCATTTTTTATATTAGCAAGATGTTCACCAATTCTTACTTTGAGTTGACGTGTGGTTCTGCCCACGTACTGTAAGGAACAAGGACATTCCAATACATAAGTCACGTGGTCAGAATCACACGTGATCAATGGTTTAATATTGAACTGTTGTTGGGTGACCACAGAATTGAATTGGGATTTCTTTTTCTTGGAGCCCGGTTTTCTTGTTATTTTGCATGCATTGCACCTAGTGCAGTAATAGAATCCAGATCCGTCCAAGAACGTAGATGGTTTCCTGGGTGGATCCGGTACATTGGGGGCTAGTCGGTTCCTGAGGGTGGGGGCCCTACGGTATATGAATTTTGGTTTCTTTGGTAAAGAGGACTGTAAATCTTTATCTTTTAACAGAATTGGCCAGAATTTCTTGAAAATACCCTCCACTGTTCTATATTGTCGATGGAAGCCTGACAAAAAAGCGCATTCATCTTTATATTCTTTTTTCGGTTTAGAAACCAGCAAAGTTTGTCTATTCATATTTGATACCTGAACTACCAGCTTATCCAAAACATGGGCTGGGTAACCCTTTTCCAGGAATCTGGCAGTAAGGGTATCTGCTTGTGCAAAAAAATCTTTATCATTTTGACAATTGCGCCGTATGCGCATGTACTGCCCTTTGGGTACAGTCCCAATCCATTGCGGGTGGTGGCAACTGTGCGTAGGGACATAGGCGTTGCGGTCGGTTTCCTTAAAGAATGTTTTTGTGCTTACAGTGGAACCCTGTTTAAAAAGTGTTAAATCCAAATAATTGACTGTTGTTAGGTGAAGATCTGCTGTGAATCTTAGATTGTATTCATTATGATTCATACCATCCATAAATTCACCAAAACTTTCCTTAGTTCCCTCCCACAAAATGATGACATCATCTATGTACCTTTTGTACAACAAAAGTGATTTGGGTCTGTTATTAAAAATGGTTTCTGATTCCCATTTGTTCAATGTGATGTTTGCCACACTTGGAGCATAACGAGCTCCCATGGCAACTCCGCCTATTTGGTTATAATACTCATTAAGCGCCCAGAAATAGTTATTCCCCATAGCCATAGACAAACCTTCCAGTAAAAATTCAATTTGCGATTTTTTTAAAGTGGACTTATTTGTAAAGGCCCACCTCACTGCTTCCAACACATCTGTCTGCCGTAGGTTGGTATACAGTGACTCGATGTCTATTGTCACTAATAAAGTTTGGTTAGTGACTACCACAGATTGTAGCAAGGTGATGAGCTCCCTGCTATCTTTGAGATAGGATTGGCTCTGTGGGACGAGAGGCTGGAGGAAGGTGTCCAAATATTCCCCCACCCTCGAGTACAGAGAGCCAATCCCACTCACTATTGGGCGGCCTGGTGGGTTCTCCTTGTTTTTGTGTATTTTAGGCACAATATATAATACCGGGATTCTGGGTGTAGTCAAATTAAGGTAATCTGCTTCCTTCTGATTTAAGATTTTTTTATATGTTCCTTTACTAATCCATGTTAATAGTTCCTTTTTTAATTTTGTGGTGGGGTTGGATTTAAGTAACTTATATGTTGTAGTATCCCTCAGTAATCTTTGCAATTCTTTATTGTAATTTTCTTTGGTTAATATCACCAGCCCTCCCCCCTTGTCTGCGGGTCTTACCACTATCTGTTTATTTTCTTCCAATTTTTTGATGCCTTCCCATATTTTTTGGTTATTTTGTTGTTTGGATGTTTTTATTAGGCGTACCTCATCCTGAACCATGTTCCTAAATACTTCTATGTATTGGTTTGAACCTTTCTTAGGATTAAAAACAGAGTTGTTTTTCAGACTACTATGTACAAATGGGTTTTCCGTCTCTTTAGTGGTAGGGTTGGTTTTATGGCCTGAAAAATGTTTCCTTATATTTAATTTCCTTATATATTTTTCAATGTCTATAAACAAGTTGAATTTGTTTATATTTTTGTTTGGTGCAAATTTCAATCCCTGTGATAAGACTTCCAATTCTGACTCAGAAAACTCTAAATTGGTTAAATTAAATAGCCCTGATTTTAGCTGTTTCTCTTCCTTTTTCTTTCGCCCTCTGCCCCTTCTTCCTCTCTTTCTGTTTGTTCTGAATAGCCATGTTGGGGGTTGGTTGGGATTCTGTATGGTTCTTTCCAGTCCCTCCATTCCCCCCCTCCTTGTGGTGGATAACTGTTATATCCTGATCTACCCCTAAAGTTGCCCCTTTGGTGTCCCCTCGGGGGTCTATAGGGATATTGATTACGGTTATGGGTATAGTAACCATAATCAGGGGGTCTATAATCTGTGGGGGCAGGTCTGTTGTAATTTTGTCCCCTATAAGGGGATTGGTAGACTGGTGGGTGCGTATGGGGATGGGACTTGATTGTATTATTTTGGCTATAGCTTTCCTTTTTGTGGGCCCTCTGGGGTGTACCCGGGTCCCTTTTCGTATTTGGTGCCAGATTGGCTACCGTATTGTGCACTTCAATCTCCCTTTCTGCCAATGAGTCCTGGGGGGGACCTGTTTGTAAATTGTCCTGCCATTTATATACCTTTTTGTCTTGGTAGTCCTTAATATCTCTAAAGTATTTTTTAAGTTTTTTATCCTTAATTTCCCCATCATACTTGGCTAAATGGATACTCAGTTCCTTAGCCTTATCTATATATTCTTGAGAGGACATAAATGGTTCCATAGTTGTCCTGAGTTCTTTGATTTTAGATTCCAAAACAACTTTTTTGGCTTCCCGCCTTCTAACCATCATTTGCATTAGTTTCTGTTCACAGGCGTTGAAGAATTGGTACCATTCATCAAGTAGTCTCAAATCCTCAACCCCATCATTTGGACTGACATCCCATCTTAAACTCCTGGGGGTTAGATTTTTGCCTATATACATCTCTAGGGATGCAATATCCCACCACAGCCTTATTTGTTTTTCAGTATCATATTTAAGTTGTTTGAATCCTTTCTCAAGGTCCACACTGGTACTAGCTGTTTGGTGGAAGATTTCTTCCACATTAAATTTTCTAGTTTGCATAAAATTGAATATATCCATGGCTGCGTAAAGTGAACAAACTCAAAACCAAATAAATTGAGCCAAAGTGATAAATAGACAATACTTTCGCGCCTTTGGTAAAAAATAAAAAATAAAAAAAAAAAAAAAAAATTAAAAAAATTACAAAGTATATAATGAGTGAATTGGTGAGTGGAAAACCACACACTCAAAAAAACCACAAATACAAGCTGCTCCCCTTAATTTGAATGGAACAATCAAATAAGTAATGGTGTGTAATAGGGGGCGCTAGAGACCTAACAAACATATGCTTCTACCATTAAGTGCACTCACTATCCAAATCAGTCTCAGTGAACTGGGTGGTGTTGATTGTGCTAAACTAGTGATACCACAAACACATGATTTACGCTACAAAAATAACATAAAACACAATAAAAAAACAATAATTAAAGAATCCAGTGAAAAGAATTTTTTGAACAAAATTAGTGCAAGTGAAATGAATAAATCGTGATGTCTAATAGTCCCAATCCATTGAAGAGATCAGAGCAAAGCAGTTGAAACCAACATCACAGCAGACACATGGATCCTCACAAATGCAACAATTTAAGCGTTGATATAAAGGTTCCGTCACCCAAGAGGAAAAACACCTGAAGGTAATAGATATCTGCTTACCAGATACCAATGACTTCTTTAACTAAAAAGAAAGTCATTAGTGCTTGTACAGGATTGTGCCTGTTCACATGAAGGCTGGAAGGCTGGATGGTACTTTAGGCATTGAACCCTCCCGTCCCATTCATTCAGGATAGGAAATATGAGAAACAAAAAGGAATCCTCATAGCGTAAAACCGTTTAATATATAAAATTAGAGAACAATAAAAATAGCCAAATGGCCTCTTACATTGGACGGTGCCTACCCGGCACTGGGACTGCTCGCATGTCAGGGTGAGTAGAGTCAAGAACCCTTCGCATCACATCGCACATGCGGCGTGCGTTCCACTCCGTGCGTCTAGCTAACCAGCTAATCCGGAAGTAGGTGGGACGAATCTGGACATGTGACCACGTACCGCTCCGACGTACGTTTCGTTTGTGAACGTCATCAGGGAAGCGTACATTGGTCACTAAGCAACTAGTTTATATAGGAAATGAGGGCGGGTAAATTGGTAGCATTACTCCGCCTTTGTGTCAATAAAGTTTATTTGCTGAACACTGTGCACAAACCAACCAGTGGAAACTCCCCCTAGTGGTTATATGTCACAGTGCTCCAGGCAAGGAGAAAATTCTGTTTATTACATACCAAATCTGTACAGCATTAAATGGCAGGAAAACAGTGGAAGATGTTATATTAATAGATAGATCCATGTGTCTGCTGTGATGTTGGTTTCAACTGCTTTGCTCTGATCTCTTCAATGGATTGGGACTATTAGACATCACGATTTATTCATTTCACTTGCACTAATTTTGTTCAAAAAATTCTTTTCACTGGATTCTTTAATTATTGTTTTTTTATTGTGTTTTATGTTATTTTTGTAGCGTAAATCATGTGTTTGTGGTATCACTAGTTTAGCACAATCAACACCACCCAGTTCACTGAGACTGATTTGGATAGTGAGTGCACTTAATGGTAGAAGCATATGTTTGTTAGGTCTCTAGCGCCCCCTATTACACACCATTACTTATTTGATTGTTCCATTCAAATTAAGGGGAGCAGCTTGTATTTGTGGTTTTTTTGAGTGTGTGGTTTTCCACTCACCAATTCACTCATTATATACTTTGTAATTTTTTTAATTTTTTTTTTTTTTTATTTTTTATTTTTTACCAAAGGCGCGAAAGTATTGTCTATTTATCACATATGGAATGGCCTGTAACCCTGAGGCCTCAAGATATTCCCGAATTCTGTCCGCACGTCCACCCTCCATCGTCCCCACAGCTACTGAGTCTATATTATATAGAGACGCATAAAAGCGGTGAAACTCAGCTGCTATTGCTTGGGTATCCACTATCTGCTTTTCACCTGTCTTTATAGAGTGAACATGGCGTAAATCCTGTTGTTTCTTTAATTGTCTAGCCATTAATCTCCCACCCTTACCCCCTGTTCATAGAAGCGGTGGGCAAAGTATCTATGTTTATTTTGAACTTTTCGATTGAGAAACTATTTTAAATCTATCTGCAATTTCTCCAGTATCTGCACGTCCCCAGGTATTAAATGTGCCTTATGTTTAATTTTAAGTTTATGTATTTCACAACCATTTCCTTCTGTCTCCCTTTTTAAATACACAAACCCATTGAAATCAACTCCCCTCTAATAACCACTTTATGGGCTTTCAATACCACTTGGTCAGACACTTCCTCTGATAAATTGGTCTCAAAATATGATGCTAATATGCGGGACAGGGATTCCACATTCTGCTTATCATCCAGAATAGATTCATTCAATCGCCATGTTCTTTCCAGGCTCCCAATAGATGCGGGACATATCATTAAGCCTATCGTAGCATGGTCTGATATGGTGATTGACTCTATAGTTGATGAATTTACATAATTCAAGTAATATTGGTCGATAAACAGCATGTCCATCCTTGAATATACATTATGTACTCTGGAATAATAGCTGAAATCCCTGTCTCGCTCATGCAGAACCCTCCAACTGTCCACCAAATGCAGAGAGCAAAGGCGCTGTTTAACATGTCTTAAGGCTTTATGAGACACAAAAGTTTGCCCCGAAGAGGTGTCTAAACTAGGGTCCAAGGTAATGTTAAAATCCCCTCCCATAACCAGTAAACCTTCCCGAAACTTCCCCAAAATATCCAAAGTTTTAGATAGAAATTTAACGGTATGGCTGTTGGGGGCATATATCGTAGCAAGGGTGAAACACTGACCCTGGATCTTTCCCTTAATAAAAAGAAAGCGGCCCTCAGGAGCTACTCATATTTCTGCAGGTACTAGGGGACATTGTGTATGGCTATTGCAACTCCTCTAGCCCTAGGAATGGGTAAAGGTGCATGAAACCATTGACTATATGGAAAGAGAGGCATACAGGGGGTCGACCCTGCCATGAAGTGCGTCTCTTGTAAAAAAAACTATTTATGTCTTCATGTGACGCAGTTCATGCCAGAGACGGCCGTCTTACCAATCAAGCAGAGCCCTCTCACATTATACGATACAATCTTTATTCTACCTGCCATTCTCTCATTACTTCCATGAGTCTCCACTATACTGTCCCACCTGATCGATGTCTGTGCCCAGCCTTCTCAGCTCCCTCGCCTTGGATGCATCTGAGAAGAAAAAGGAAGGAGGAGACCAAAAAAAAAAATAAGACACCACTCCACAAACCATAACAAAAAACCTCCACAACAGACAACAAATATACCACTATATGTGAGACATCCCCTAAGGGGATGACAAGTCCGAGCAGAGGTATACTGCCCATACCCGGAGTCCCCCTCCCTTCTGCCCCTTGGCAGAAAACAAAGTCCCTTGTCTCTGGACCGACCTATAGGGGGAAATTTAAAAACATGACCCGAACACCTCGTGCTCCCCAGGCTTCTAATTATATTCCTATACCATTGAAATTTCATAATACTTTAGCATTTTACATCAGGGATCCAAAAAATAGAGGGGGGGGGGGGCAAAGAGAGGAAGAGGAAAAAAAAGGGGTAAGCTAAATCATTTTTTTATAAACAATCTTTCAAATATGCAGGTTCCCCCTGGGTGAATGGTTTATGCCTAGTGAGATGAGAACGGAGCTCTGCATGCAATGGTTGTCTTGCAGCAAAACCATCCTAGCCAAACAATTGTTCCCCTGAACATCCTGAGGAAGGAGGACACAGGGTAATCCACACACATGCAAAAATAAAAAACCTTAACACCGCTACAGTGTCCTCCTTGCATTAAGTCCTAAACTTGATCTCCAAGTCAGAGCTCTGGTCTATTCCTCAGTTTTGACAGAAGGCAATGCAGCAACCTTTCTATTGGCTACTGAGTCGCCTCTGTTGCACTGTAGGTTGCAGAAGGCCACTGCAATGTTCCAAATTAGAACTGGTCAGTTTCAGGGGATTTCTACGTCCACACAAAAAAACAGTTGCCTGACATGTAAAGGGATGTGCAGTGACCTTTCTTCTAAGCTTTATTTTTGTGTTTCCAATTTCTCATATTCTCATATTGCATATTTTCAGTAACTGCACAAGGGCAGATCATGCAATACCAGAGAAAGGGAAGCGTGAGAGAAGTCTGGTAACATCATGTTCTATACACTGTATGTTACAGACAAGGTGGCAATATAACCTATAGAAAGAAAAAAATGCTACTTTAAATTTTCAAGAGAGGTGTTTGGATATGACCAGTCAATGTTCAGTGACTAAGTGGACATCATGTTTGTGCCTGAGCTTGAGATCCAAGTGCTTACATGCTGCACAGCCCTGTCTATTTACTGACTAATGAGATGATAAATTCTATTGCATCTCAGTGATTCCCTTGAGGTTGATTATTTCAAGCAGGCCTGTAGTAGGGGGATACTGTAGACTTCTCTGCTACAAGTTATGGGTGGTTGCCATTGCTGAAATATGATTTAATCGGTGTGTGGTTTAGTTTTAGTGTATAACTCTTATGCCGCGTACACACGAGCGAACCTAGTCCGGCGGACAATTCGACCGTGTGTGGGCTTCAAGGGACCTGCAGCGGACTTTTTCGGTCGAAAATCTGACAGACTTTAGATTTGGAACATGTTTCAAATCTTTACGTCGGAACTCCGCCAGACCCAGTTCCTATCGAAAAGTCCGCTCGTCTGTATGCTAGTCCGACAGACGAAAACTGACGCTAGGGCAGCTATTGGCTACTGGCTATCAACCTTATTTTAGTCCAGTCGTACATCATCACGTACAAATCCGTCAGACTTTGGTGTGATCGTGCGTAGGCAAGTCCATTTGTTCGAGAAGTCAAAAGTCTGTCGGATAGATCGTCGGACCAGTCCGGTCGAAAAGTCCGCTCGTGTGTACGCGGCATTACAGTGTATGTAAGTATTTTCTAAGCCATATGCAGGAGCGTTGCAAGGCAGAAAGTTTTCACCCTATAATGTAGGGCATAGAGGGCCTCAAGAAAAAGCACAAGCCAAATTTTAAGGCTTGCATGACTGGGTGGGGGTGGAAGGAACAAAAGAGAATAAAACTTAGCAGGAGGCATTTGTTTTAGAGTGCTTTCCTTATTGTTCAAATTGGCGATAGCTAAAAGAGTTTGCAGAGAATGTAGAAGTGGTCTTTGTCTCTATTAAACTTTGTCAGCATTGGGAGATCTTCTCACCCATCTGCTGTACAAATTTTAGTTCATGGGTTAAACATTTAGCCAGGAAATGCTGGATTCAAAATGGCAGCTTGGCTTGGATTTTAGCATCTTTTAAGGGGATCACACTGTTTAAGAAGGGACCCGTCAAAGATATAGTGTCTCTTAGTCAGAGCTATCAAGTAGTAGAAACTTGGTCTTGGCTCCTTGTATTGTATTGGTGAAAAATTATGGTTTCCTGAGGCTGTGTGTTGCAGTTTGGGGTCATCTGGTTCTAGTCATCTCAAGCAGATAGAATTACAATAGTGTTGTGTTCCTTCAAAGACCTTTAAAACCCTGTGCATAATTTATGTGCTTTGTAATAAAATGCCTGATATTGCCATTATATCAAAACAAAATACGTGTGAATCATTTTTTGGTAAATAAAGTTGTGGTGTGTAGTTTGTGTGTGGCTTAACCTAGTCATGGTCAACCTGTGATTTTGGGCAGAAACTGTCTGCCTGGTACTTTAAGCTAAACAACAGGCAAATGGAGATGGTCTCTCTACCCAGGAGCGAGCAATTATTAATACAATAGCCCTCAAGTAGTTACAAAATAACATAATGTACCTGAAAAAATGTTTACATAGTTACTCTCTAAAAATATTAATTAAATGCTATGGTCATTACATTTTTAATACAACTTTAAATGTCACAATAAGAGAATAAAAGAATAAAATGTATATTAGAAAACATTTTTTTGGCTGGGTGTGTTGCCAGAATATGAAAATGCAGGCCTGCCTGCCTGCTGTGGAAAATTGTCTAATTAAGATCAGCGGTGTTAGTGACATTCTTCAAGCACGGGTGCTGCCATTTAATCAAGCTAGCCTGTTTCCCTGCTCCGTTAAACACACTTGCTCCTGACAGGACGCACGACTTACTGCCCTCTTGGAGAAAGCTTCATTTGATAATAAAATACCTCATCTCCTGGAAAAATTCAGCAAGGGTTTTAGAGACAAAGGGCTGAAGGACATATCATTATCTGTTTCTTTTTCGATAAGTAGGTTATTATAATTGTTATTGCAAATTCGGAAGATAGAATTATAGATTTTCCTGATGCTGTTTTTCTTCAAAATAAATCCCTTGGCATCTTGTGGTTTTTGTAGTGATATTATGTGTTGCTAGGTATCTCAAAATATGTGTCAATAGGCTTCTGGTGCACACCAATATAGGCTTTTTGACTGTTTGTGATGTACCGTACAGGACACAGGCTCTTTAGTCTTTAAAGGAGAAGTACAGCCAAAGCTTGTTTGGCTGTACTTCTCCTGTGGATCACAGGAGTGTGTTCGTTCTGCACTCTTGTGACCCGTTTTTAGCCAACAGCGGGCTTCCTAACGTCACAGAGGGGAAAGATCGTGACCATATGGTCAGGATCAACCCAGGAGCCTGGACCAGCTCTCTGCTCACAGAGCAGACAGGAGACACCACCACCTAGGTAAATATGATTCTTGAAAAACTTCTCTTTTTAACCATGGGTAATATGCAGCTACATTCAGGTGA